>NC_057803.1:203348343-203648343 GCF_018294505.1 Triticum aestivum | reverse complement strand
TGTAGCATGTTTTATAACTGAATCACCATTCTTCTATATAAGGCAAGCAAGGGGAAGACGGCTGTGTTAGAATCTGAAGGGTTACAAACCAGGTCTTTGCAAAAGATCCAAACGCCAGGAGATAATAAACGAACTCCATTTTTCATAGATACTGCTCCAGCATAGAGAAACCCAACTCCCACTGATAATAAGCAGATTCCAGTGGCCAAAGAACTAGTCCACTCCAGTCTAGGAAAAGAATGTCAACTCCATTCTAAGAATCGTGTGCATATCCTCGCATCATCAAATTTTATAGCATTCTGATCATATTTTCTACATGTTTCTTACCCATCTCTCTTTTAGAAAATAAGGTTAAACGATACAAGACTTCCTCCATTGGGATCGTATTCGAGTGAAATATCTTGCGGGTATTCTCTCTGCTCCAATGCTGATGTAAGTACCTGTTGTATATCACAGTATTTTTACATCAGCATGTATTTTGTTAATCGGCTTGAATCTAACCTTTATCTGATCTAAAATTACTTGTAGCAAAATGTTAAAGGCGCCAATGTTGATTTTTGTAAGGAAAACTGCCTGGTAGTTTTGCATACTGAGCTGCATGAATGTACTATCTCATATCACACACATTACTGAATTGTAGTGCTTCTCTGGTTGCCCATTCATTCATTGTGTCAATGTTGCTTTCATATTACCTTACCTGGCTGATGATTGCTGTGCCATATTGTGTTAAATTGGTGTAGGCTAGTTGCCCAAACATTCGTTGTGTCAATGTTTCTTTCCTATTATCTGACTTGGCCAATGATAGCAATGCTAGTGTGTTAATTTTGTGCAGGCTTCCGAAGATAAGAAGACAAACTCTGAAAACAGGAAGGCAACCCCATTGTTTGTTTCCAGTAAATCTAGGCCAGGTAATATGGCAATAACTCATGATTAATCTGTTTGGTTCCCGTCCTAATTTATGTTATGATGGAGTGGCTGAGACACTCTGCACTATCAATAATACAAGCCTGCCAAAATCGCCATCTGAATCTGTTCAGTATCCTCTGTCTCGAATGCCACAGAATAAATATATGTTTGTGAACCTATTAATGGCTGAAGCAATGATGGAAATGGTGGATGAATCAAAGGTGCAGAGTCGTGCGACACAACAACTGATCAATGTTTTCAGAGACAGTGTAGCAAAGCAGCAAGAACGGCCCAACTATGTTGTGGGCCTTTAGCAGGCCAAAAGAGAAACAGGGCTGGTATTGGACCATGAAGGGCATGGGCCGTTAAAAGGCCAAAACTAAGCTCTGACTACAAATGGCCCAACTCATTTATGGTCTGTTAACAGGCCGAAAGGCACACGGGGCCGGGAATAGGCCCAACACTTAAATGGGTCGCTAAAAGGCCAAAACTCATGTCCGACTACAAATGGCCCAACTAATTTATGGACCGTCAACAGGCTGAATGTGACACCGGGCCAGAAATTGGCCCAACACTTAAATGGGCTGCTAAAAGGCCGAAACTCAGGTCCGACTACAAATGGCCCATCAGATTTATGGGCCGTCAACAGTATGAAAGAAACACCGGGCCGGAAATTAGCCCAACATTTAAATGGGTCCCTAAAAGGCCAAAAGATGTACATCCTGAAAATTGGCTCATCCATTAAATGGGCCGTTAACAGGCCGAAATCTCATCGGGCCGATATTGAGCCCAAATATATAGCGGGCTGTTAACGGTCTCGAACTGATGATGGGCTGCAATGGTGTCAAATCTTTAACGGGCCGTTGACGGGCCGAATTGGCACATCTCGTATGGGCCGTGGGCTTAAATGGACCTGACACAAGTAGGCCTTATATGGGCCGGCCTGCTAATTTTTACTGGGCCGGCCTTTTTCACGGGAATGGGCCACTGTTGGGTCGTGCCACGTGTCGACCTATCATAGGCGCCTCCTGTCCAATGAGTGGATGACATCTGTCCCAACGGTGAGGCAACACGTGTTTCCTTCGGCCAATCAGAATTTTACACGTGGAAATTTCCCATTGGTCAGGGCTGTTAACGGGTTATCGGATCCAAAATCTGACCCGATAGCTTAACGGCGTTCCGTTACAATGGATGCCATGTGTTGGTCACCCTTGACAAAAGCACTTTTGTGATGCGTGATTTATCGTCATGGAAGTGGACACTTCCGTGATGATAATTTTGGTAATGTCATGGAACACTTCTACGACAGCACAGGTATGACTATGTTGATTCTGTCATAAAATGGTCATGGATGTACATGTATGACAAAAAATGCAACCAACTGTGACAAACACGTATCATCACGAAAGTGTATTTTTTTAGTGTGTATGCACTGTACGCCATTATGGTAGCCCCTTTAGTATAAAAGGAGGCCCAAGGCGATACAGAGAGGATCTTTTTTAGACTTTCTGGCCCAGTTTGCATGCGTAGCAGCTAGCCAGAGTTCAAGAACTCTCAATACAATAAAGCAGGACTACGGTATTACGCTTCTCAGCGGCCTGAACCTGGGTAAAAATCCCTCGTGTTGATCGTTGGATCAGCTCTTCGGGCACACCTTTTTCCCCGCCGAACCGTTGAAGGGATCCACGTGATCCCATAGGTGTCGTCCCCTCGACAAATGATTTGAACGAAACTAACCCAGACTGATGTTGTTTTCAGCAGAATTGCCATGGTGTTATTTTTGTGCAGAATAAAATTTCTCGGAATGATGTGAAACTTCACGGAGATCAGTTTTGGAATAAATAAAAAATATTGGCGAAAGAATCAACCAAAGGGTGCCCATACCCTCTGTCCTTGTGGGCCCCCTGGACCTCCACCGACCTCAACCCCAACTCCATATATTCACATTTGGGGAGAAAAAAATCAGAGAGAAGGATTCATTGTGTTTTACGATACGGGGCCGCCACCAAGCCCTGTTCTTCCTTGGGAGGGCATATCTGGAGTCCATTTTGGGCTCCGGAGAGGGAAATCGTAGCCATTGTCATCACCAACCATCCTCCATCACAAATTTCATGATGCTCACCGCCATGGATGAATAATTCCATTGTAGGCTTGCTGGACGGTGATGGGCTGGATGAGATTTACCATGTAATTGAGTTAGTTTTGCTAGGGTTTGATCCCTAGTATCCACTATGTTCTAAGATTGATGTTGCTATGACTTTGCTATGCCTAATGCTTGTCACTAGGTTCCGAGTGCCATGATTTCAGATCTGAACCTATTATGTTTTCATGAATATATTTGTGTTCTTGATCCGATATTGCAAGGTATAGTCACCTACTACATGTTATGATCCGGCAACCCCGGAGTGACAATAGTCGCGACACTTCCCGGTAATGACCGTAGTTTGAGGAGTTCATGTATTCACTAAGTGCTATGCTTTGGTCCGGTACTCTATTAAAAGGAGGCCTTAATATCCCTTAGTTTCCAATAGGACCCCGCTGCCATCGGTGGGTAGGACAAAATATGCCATGCAAGTTCTTTTCCATAAGCACATATGACTATACTCGGAATACATGCCTACATTATATTGATGAATTGGAGCTAGTTCTGTGTCACCCTATGTTATAACTGTTGCATGATGAATGCCATCTGGCATAATTATCCATCATTGATCCATTGTCTACGAGCTCGTTTCATATTGATCTTTCATCCGTTACTTTTCTGTTGCCACTGTCACTTTTTCTACTGTTTTTTTTTACCTTGAAGACTGCATGGCTTACACCCCACAGTATTTTATGAAACTTGAAAGCAAAAAAACAAAGGGTTCCTCAAGACGAGGAAGAAATAAAAAGAAAGAAACTATACAAAGCTAAAGAGAAAGAGGGGGGCATACCCAAGCACTAAAGGCTAAGACCAGAAATCTCATCAAGGAGGCAAGAAGTCAATCCACATAAGCAAAGCATCCCTGTATCTTCTTTTGATTCTAAGGGTGAGCAGAGTAATGTCATGGATGAAACCATTCCTCCATTCCCTGAAAGTTGGACGGATAAGCCTAAAAGCTCTATAATTTCTGTCTTTCCAAATATTTCACCATGCGAGAAAGACTACCTCAGTGAAGAATGGCTTATTGAAATCCTTTCTGTATGCATAGCAATTTCCACCATGTCATTGAAATCCATCCAAACAATCTGCAGACAATTCCAAACACGTACACTAAAATTACATTGGAAAAAAGATGACTTCTGTCCTCAAGTGCACCAGTCGGACAACAGACACATTCAAGCCCATCATTAATCTTCCAATTCCTTTATTGTATCATATCTCTGGTGTTAACCCTATCCATTATGACCAGCCAGACAAACATTTTGATTGACATGGTGCAACAGCTCTCCTAGACCCAGCTCAGAATGAGATTTACCAAAACCAGCTGATGCACAAAGTCATAAAACTTCTTAGCCGAATATTCTGACATCTTACCATGCCTCCAGACCCAAGTGTCAGGGCGCTCACTGTCCAGCTGGATAGTTTCCATCAAGGAAGATAGCAGATTTAGATCTTGAAAGGCTAGCTCACACAAAGGCAAAAAGAACAATTGCTCAAAATTCTCAGTCTAAAAACTTCCATGACAGAAAGATTTTTGTGAAGGAAAAAGGAAAATAGCCGAGGAAATCTCTCCTGAAGTGGGTGCAATTACTGCAAATCCGCCAATGATCAAACCAAAATAGCAAAGTGTCCCATCTGCAAACATTAATAGAAGTAACTGCCCTAAATTTATCCATTAGGTTGCAAATATCTCTCCACCAAAAGGAACCACAGAGTGTTGTGTCATGGGGAACTCTTTGAAAATAATATGAATGCCAAAGCAAGTGAACCCATGTCACATCCACTCTGTTATATAATTTATAGAGATGCTTCAGGTGCAGAGCTTTATTCTATATTCCCAGGTTGAGAATTCCAAGACCTCCCTTGAGTTTGGGTCTACAACCCAGGGGCCAGGCAGCCAAGGAATGGCCCTTGTTCTGACCATATTTTCTCCATAAACACTGTCTCTATATTCTTTCCAACTGCTTCGAAATACCCTGAGGAATTGACAGGCTGCAAAGGAAGTATATAGGCAGAGAGGAAATGGCTAAATTAACAAGTTGCAACCTGCTCCTTCGGGGAAAAATCCAAGAGCTAGTTCTTAGCCTTCTCTCCATGCAGTCTACCAGAGGTAAGAGGTCATTAATTTTAGGTCTGGTAGTTCCCACAGGAAAACCCAAATATGTAAATGGCATTGAACCCAATTGACAACCAAAATGGGCAGCTAAGCTAGTAGCATTTGCAGAATTCACATTGATAGGATACATTGAGGACTTGTGATAATTGATCTGCAGACCAGTTGCTATTGAGAAAGAACTTAGCACTGCTTTAAGGGCCTCCAATTTGGAGCTTTCAGCATTTAGGAAGAGCAAAGTATCATCAGCATATTGCACCATTGGGAAGTCAGGATCATGATTTAGCAAAGGCAAACTTAACAAACCCCGTCGCAGTAGATCATTAATCATCATTTGCAAAAGATCTGCAACAATAACAAAGAGCAAAGGAGGAATAGGGTCTCCTTGCTTTACACCACACTTGCATTTAAAATGGTTTCCAGCTACTCCATTTAATAACACTTAAGAAGTTCCAGACGACAACAATTGTTGAATCCATGTGATCCATCTCTCATCAAAACCCTTTGCCAAAAGAATCTTTAAAATTGCCTCATGCTGAATAGAATCAAAAGCCTTTTCAAAATTTAGCTTGAGCAGAACAATGGGCTTTTTAGACTGATTGCACTGATGGATATACTCAAAACTCCAAGCAAGAAAATCCTGAATTGTTCTTGATTTGATGAAACCATATTGGTTCTTATGCACACACTTGGTGATGTCCTCTTGAAACCTATTAGCAGCTAGTTTAGTGAGGAATTTGAGACCAACACTAGTCAGAGAAATTGACCTGAAATCACCAACAGCCTTAGGAGTCTGCTTTTTAGGTACCATGGTAATGAAATCATCATTGAGATTTTCCAGATGAGCGGTTCCAGCATGAAATTCATGCACCAACCTAATGAAATCACCAGATATGATGTGCCAACATTTCTTTAAGAAGAGGCTGTTGAAGCCATCTGGCCCATGAGCCTTATCAATGCGCAACTCCTTAATCACCTTTTCAATTTCCTTGACCTCAAAAGGCTTTGTTAGCACTTCTAACTCCTACACCTTTGGAATTAGAGACAGAATGTCCCTCTCTATCTTTATTGGCAAAAGAGTACGCATTCTGCCTTTGAAGGAATTTAAGAATTCCTTGGCCATTTCCTCATGATATGATGTACTAGAGCCATCAAACAACAACAAACTTCCAATAGAATTATTTCTATATCTTTCAGTATCCATTGCCTAAAAAACATAGATATACCTAATGGTACATCTTTTCCTCCAACTTAGATATTGAAAATGTAAGAGATGCTCATGGTGAAGTTTGGCAATTTTTTTGAAGTCGGCCTTCGGCCTGGAGAGAGGTCTCAGATCCTCAAAATTATCCAACCAACGGATCACCTAGTTGCACTTCTCAATTAGCCTTTTGATGTGGGACAACCCTTTTTGCCATTTCTTGAAAGCAAACCTCAAAGCCTTTAATTTATCCACAATGATTCCTATAATATGAGACTTGTGGGAGTTTCTAGCTCATACCTCTTGTACACAGTCCATGAATCCCGGCTGGTGTACCCAATAATTTTCAAACCTGAAGATATTAGCTTTTGGTATAGAGTTCCTAATAGAAATTAAGCAAGGTACATGATCAGATGCAGTTTTTGCAAGAGGAGTAACTTGTGTCGTATGATAAAGACTGATCCAACTAGCAGAAGTGAATACCCAGTCAAGTTGTTCAAGAAGTGGCATGTCTTGCATGTTTGACCAGCTAAATCTTCTTCCCATTAATGGAAGTTCCAATAGTCCCAAGTGTCCTATGTTCTCATTAAAAATGAAGATGTCATTCACATCTCCTCCAGGAAGATTCCTATTATCAAGGGATCTAATAAAGTTGAATTACCCCATCAAAATCCTATTCTGTTCAGGCTCAACCTCCAAATTATATAACCAGTTAACAAATTCATCTCTCATTTCACCTTGCCAAGGTCCATAAATATTCACCAAAAACCATTGCTCATTATTATGCACTGAGGTGAACTGAATCACAATGCCAAAAGGTTTCACTTCCACCAAAGTACCCTGAAAAATGTCTGAACACCATACTATTAAAATACCACCTGAAGCACCTCTCAAGGCTGATTCAACAAATTGATCAAAACCAGAAGGACAGATGCTTTTGGCAAGAGCACGAGTGCATATAGGAAGTTTGGTTTCTTGCAGACAAACCACAACACATTGACTGTCAATCAATTTTTCTCTGACAAAGCGTTGTCGAGCACCAGAATTCAAACCTCTGACATTCCAACAGAGGATTTTCCAGCTATGCATTTTCACTCGATTCATTAATAACCAAACAAGAGGTAACCAAAAGTAGCATGACATACAATGTCATTCATCCCAAAGTATTACAAACTCCAATAACGCAGTCTGCATCGTTTGCAACAAGACCCATAACTACAGTAAAAGTAGCAGATTTAACAGGCTCACCACACCTAAACAAAGTAGCTATCATAATCATTTAAGTAGAGGATGAAGAAGAGTCCTCCTTGGGATCAAACATAAGCTTGTCCGTCAAAAGGAGGGATGGATCAATCTCCAGCTCTGCTCCCACCACTTTTTCTACTGTTACTATTACTTCCATACTACTTTGCTACTAAATATGCTACAGAAATTAAGTCAGGTGTGCTTGAATTGGCAACTCAGCTACTAATACTTGAGAATATTCTTTGGCCCCCTTGTGTCCAGTCAATAAATTTGGGTTGAATACTCTACCCTCGAAAACTGTTGTGATCCCGTATACTTGTGGGTTATCAGCCCGCAACGCCCGTATGCATGCTTGCACTACTCACACGTACACATGCACGCACACAACACTCGCACGAACACATGCACGCATGCTCGCGTGCAACACTGACATGTACCCATGCACTCATGAACACACACATGCACACATGCGTGCAACACTGAAACTTGCACATGCACGCACGCAACACTCGCATGCCTGCATGCACACATCAATCGACGCAAGATACATGCTCAACCTATACGTGCATGCACCCTTTGTTAAGGACATGGATTGTTACGGGTATTACTCAATCTTATCTATGATAAGCAGAACATTGTTGTTTGTAGCGGTCTTTATGAATCACAATGTATCGAACAAGCTATCAACATATATATGAAAATTTTAAAATTCTCTGACATCATCTAGTAGGCTTATCAACCTACATTAATTAGATGACATCACACTCAATGAACAATCATCGGTTTACGAAATTCCCGCTTCTGTAACATCCCAAATTTTCAATTTGGAATGTTATACATTAGATCATCATTGCATATCATATTTTACTTTGCATTTTGGTTGATCCTAGAAATTCTACGCAAATCAATGACCCACAGAGAGAGTTGGGGATTTCGTTATTTTCATATTTGAGTTTTCTCAAATTTTGAGAATAGGATCATTTGATTTTATTTATTTTATCATCAATTATTTCTATTACAAAAATATGAGAGAGGGAATAAAATGACTTTCCCAAAATAAAGAAATATTGAGGATTTAATAATAAAATCAGATAAGATTTTATTTCGGAGTTTTTCGGTGTTTTATTTGAATTTAGGAAAAATGTGCGTTTTTCAAAATTGCATTTAGGTCCCAAATAAATGTTCACCTTGTGCGGCTTGATTTTAGAAGCCCGTGAAAATTTATTTCAGAATATTTGGAGTCCGTTTGGTATTTCTTTTTTTCTTCCGAGCGAAATAATTAATTAAAAAAAAAGTGAACCGACCTAACCGGGCCGTGTCCGTCCGGGACTCTGGCCCGGCAGGCTTTAAAAGCCGGCCCAGCCCCCCGGGAGAAACCCTAGCCGCCGCCCAGCCCCGCCGCTCCCGCCTCGCGCCGCCGCCGCTGCCGCCGAGGTTCGCTGTCGCCTCGAATTCCGTGCCATCGTTTTTTTTTTAAATTTGGATCGGTTTTTCCGTCGGTTTTTTTTAGTTTCGGTTTTCTTAAATAGATCGGTTTTTTGCGTTTTATTTAAATAGCGAGCGTTCGTCCTTTCGTTCGTTCTAGCGAGCGTTCATCGTTTTTCTTTTTCTCGGATTAAATCCGCGATTTTTCTGATCGCGATTCCTGATCCGATTTTCGTTTTAGTATAACTTTTCGCTCGTTTATCGGAATGAGGCGATTCAAGCGCCTAGAGATTCGTCTCAAAACACTCTATCCATTTAAACAACTTAAACAAGATTTTGCTACTGTAAATTTTTCCCTAGATCCAGATTACTAGAACGAAGTTGTTTTCTTTCGCCGTTTGACTTTCGTTGCTTCGTTTGATTTGATTCTTTTTTACCAACCGGTGTTCTTAAGTTAAACCTTCTGGTTAGATCTCTTATTTGAAGTTTTATCTGTGCATTAGATGAGTACTTATTGTATGCTTGTTTGTTTGTCTGCGATATAATACCCGGAGTGCGCCGCCTGTTACTTCGAATCGTTAGGTTTCGCGGATCATCAGCAAGGCAGGTAACACTTTGATCATACCTTTCCTACTACCCAGTTTTATTGCATTAGATCAATCCTCACACATTGCATGATTAGGATCTAATTAAATTGTGGGATGGGAAGTAGATGAGGTAGTACCTATTACCTGTTATTATCAAACCTTTGGGAGTTACTTCTACGTTTGCTTATTATGCCATGTTATGCTAGTAGACGTGGATTGGGTGAGTGATATCCATGACAGACGTGAGTTTGTTAATTAATGGTTTTATCTAAGGTGGCAACTTAAATACACATCTGGGTGGATTGAGGCACCTGGGTATTCCAGGACTTGCCTGTTTTCTTTTGGACCGCCACCCAGGCTCAAAGGGATCATGAGACTATTCATACTAGAAACTTCCGTGTGCAGCCACAAGCTATTATGGGCTCTAGCATAGTTGACTAAGTCGTGTGAACTCTTACAGTGGTAGACTAGCAGATGTAGGGTATGTAGGTGGTATGGTCTACCCGATCGTAAGGTGCTAGCGCTTCTGAAAGACTATGCTCGGTCATTCGTCTTCTCAAACACCATGTAGTGCGAGAAACCAAACGGAGGCGATCGAGTCTTGTGGGGAAAAGTGCGCAAACCTTTGCAGAGTGTAACAAACTAATCATGGTTAGCCGTGTCCCCGGTTATGGACATCTTGAGTATCTAGTACTTGGATTATCATGTGAATCTCAACATGTTACTCTAAATTAATTTTGTTGGGTTATGTTTAATGATGATGTTTAATTGGGATTGAGAATGCTGTCAACCATTCTCAATGTTTAACAACTACCATGATAGTTAAATAAATTTATTCCTTTGAAGTAGGGAAAAATTGGCTTTACGCAAAACTGTAACCATAGAGCTTTCCACCAGCCAAATATGCATATAGTATAGCTGTTTCATTCCATTACTCTCTATGTGTTACCTTGCCAGCATATTCCATGTGCTGACCCGTTTCGGGCTGCAACGTTAATGTTGCAGACTTTTCAGACGACGATTAAGGAGTTTTTAGGTCGTGGTTCTATACTCAGTGATGCCGTTGTAGTTGATGGACTCACTTATCTTCCAAGCCTTCCGTTGTTATTGTTTTTAGATGGCCTTAAGCCATACTTATTGTAATAAGTTCTCTTATGAGACACTTGATGTAATAAGTGTGTGATTGCTACTCTGCTGTAAATCCTCCGAGTACTGTGTGGTGTCAGCATTACTGATCCAGGGATGACACCGGAGCACAGAGATCAGACTGTTTGAGGTCTGGTCGCTACAGAGATGGTATCAGAGCACACGCTGACGGTAGGACACGACCACTAAGCTAAAAGACCTAGATCACTATTCACTCTCTTCTCTTGTGACCTCTTATATTTTCTACTCTTTAGGATGGCGGATGCAAGGAACAAGTTCACACAACCGGATGAAGATACACCCTTTGGACGACACTTGAAGGAAGTCACTAGATACCTGAACATAGGAGTACCAAGCTTCACGGGAACCTACAACGCCACTTTACCTGAAGAAGAGCGCTGGATGATTCAAGTTCAAGTTCCAGGAAGGACGTTCATGCCAGTCACTGAGCCCATAGAGTTTTCTTTTGATGCACCAACTTGGAGTCTAGGAAAGAGCATGGCAGCTCACATCGCCATGGGACGCATTGGAGAAGTCTACCGCAAGGATCTCAAGGATACTATCTACCAGATTTGTGGGCGCCGAGATGAACACTAGGAGATGATCAGCACCAGGAAGGATAGATCAATCGCAGCTTTTATCCAGGAGTTAAACCAGCACATTCGACGACAGGAGAACCAGATGTGCGCCGACATGATAGATCTGAAGAAGGCTAAGACTAGAATCAAGGAACTGGAGGAAGAACTCAAGGCTACACGTGAAGATTATGAAGAGGAAATTGAAGTATTGGTGGAGAAGAATGACGACCTGATCAAGAAGATTGGAATATTTATGGGAGGCCCTACGCCAGTAGATGAAGACGAAGAACCCCAGGAGATTAGCCCGGAAGACTACATCATCATCGACGGCACCGACTCGGAACCAGATAGTAGCGATGATGACTATGTTGATGAAGCTGGAGCAGATATCATGGAGTCTGCAACTGAAGAATATTTCTAGTAGACCACCTCATCAGTAGTAGTAGTCCACCATGTAAATATAGTAGTCCGAGCACTTTTGCGATAGTTAGATCGATTGTATGCCCTTGTTTGATTGATTGAAGTGAATTGTTTGCTTTTGCCTCATGAGCATATGGGTAGTGTTTTCTCTTTAGACCCCCTCTATTCTTATATCTCATCTTTTCTAAACCCTCAGATGCCTCCGAGACGTGACCCCGGATTTGCCTTTCCACCGGAGCTCACTCAGTTGATCCAGCAGCAGAACACATTGATGCAGTTGCTAGTCCAGAATCAGAATCAAGGGAACAACAACAACAACCCACCACCACCACCACCACCTGTTGACCACTTAGCCCGTTTTCTTAGGCTGAATCCGCCGGTGTTTTCCAGTAGCACCGAGCCGATAGTAGCAGATGATTGGCTCCGCAAGACAGCTAGGGAGTTGACCACAGCAGGATGCACAGATGCGGAGAAGGTGAAGTTTGCCGCACATCAGCTAGAAGGACCCGCAGCATCATGGTGGGAGAATTTCACAGCCACTTTCCCAGTCGACACTGTCACATGGGACCAGTTTCAGCAGGCTTTTCGTACTGCCCATGTTTCAGCAGGAGCTATGGCCATGAAGAAGCGTGAGTTTCGCAACTTGCGCCAAGGAGGACGGACAGTTGGCCAGTATGTGGAGGAATTTAGTAAGTTAGCACGTTATGCACCAGATGACGTCGCTACGGATGCAGCTAAGCAGGAGAAGTTTCTGGAAGGACTGAATGATGAGTTGAGCATGCAGTTGATGGTAGCCACCTTCAACAACTACCAGGAGTTGGTAGATCGTGCTCTTATGATTGAAGGGAAGCAGCAGCAAATTGAGAATCGCAAGAGGAAGTATGGACAAGGAAAGTACAATTCAGGAGCTCAGCAGAAGCCACGTTTTACCCCTAGACCGGGAGGACATTTTCAGCATACCCATGGAGGAGGTAGCTCGCACAATCACAATGGCACCAAGAATGGTAATGGCAATGGAGGAAGCAACGGCCAGAACCGCACCAACCCCTCAACCCCAGCCAAGAAGGACCTGAGCCAAGTCACTTGTTTTAAGTGTCAGAAAACCGGACATTATGCCAATGAATGTCCTGAAGGCCAAAATGGCAATGGAAGTTCTGGGAAGAAGCCGAACCCTTTCAACAGGGGACAGGTGAACCACGTTAGCGTGGAGGAGGTTGAAGCTCAGCCTGATGCAGTAATAGGTAAGTTTTTGGTTAAGTCATTTACTGCACTCGTTCTTTTTGATACTGGTGCATCGCATTCATACATCTCAAGGGGATTTGTGGATAAGTATAATCTATCAACCCAAGCCCTTAGGTCACCCATGTTAGTAACCTCGCCTGGAGCAGAGTATGTGGCTAGTCTATGGTGTGATCGATTACCATTAAGGATTGGTAACTATGTTTTTCCCTCAGACCTAATAGTATTGGAATCTCAAGGATTGGATGTGATATTAGGCATGGATTGGTTATCAAAGTATGAAGGGAATATTGAATGTGCTAGTAAGTCAATTTTGCTTACCACCCCAGAAGGGAGAAGGATCAAGTATGTATCCCGGCATGTGCCAAAGAGGACTCAAGTAAATTGCCTAACAGGAGTTGTGCAGGAGGAAGTACCAGTGGTAAGGGATTTCCCTGAAGTATTTCCAGAGGAGTTGCCAGGCATGCCACCAGATAGAGATATTGAGTTTTTGATTGAGCTATTGCCAGGCACAGGGCCAATATCAAAGAGACCATATAGGATGCCAGCAAAGGATTTGGTGGAAATTAAGAAGCAGATTAAGGAGTTACTGGATAAGGGATATATTCGCCCAAGTTCTTCGCCTTGGGGATCGCCGGTACTTCTAGTGGAGAAGAAGGATGGATCGTTAAGGATGGTGGTAGATTATCGAGGATTGAATGAAGTAACGATCAAGAACAAGTACCCACTACCAATGATCAACAATCTGTTTGATCGATTGCAAGGAGCTAAGGTATTTTCCAAGATCGATCTGCGATCAGGATACCACCAGTTGAAGATTCGAGAACAGGATATTCCTAAGACAGCTTTTACCACCAGGTATGGGCTGTATGAGTATACCGTTATGTCATTTGGTATGACTAACGCACCTGCCTATTTTATGAACATGATGAACAAAGTGTTTATGGAGTTTTGGATAAGTTCGTCGTAGTGTTCATTGATGATATCCTGGTTTATTCGAAGAATGAAGAGGAACATAAGGAGCATTTGCGTTTGGTACTTGGAAAGCTCAGAGAACATCAATTATATGCCAAGTTCAGCAAATGTGAGTTTTGGTTGAAGGAAGTAGGATTCCTCGGACACGTTATATCCGGAGAAGGTATAGCAGTAGATCCCACTAAAGTTGAAACCGTGACCAAGTGGGAAGCCCCAACAACAGTTGGAGAGATCCGGAGTTTTCTTGGACTCGCAGGATACTACCGGAGATTTATTGAGAATTTCTCAAAGATTGTGAAGCCTATGACAGAGTTGTTAAAGAAAGATACCAAGTTCATATGGACAAAGGAATGTGAGGCTAGTTTCCAGGAGTTGAAGAAACGTTTGGTTACCTCACCAGTGTTGATTTTGCTAGACCAGACCAAAGATTATGAGGTGTATTGCGATGCTTCACGTCGAGGACTTGGAGCAGTGCTTATGAAGGAAGGGAGAGTTGTTTCATATGCCTCAAGACAACTGAAGCCTCATGAGTTGAATTATGCTACACATGATTTAGAGTTAGCAGTCGTAGTGCATGCATTGAAAACATGGAGACATTTCCTCATTGGAAACCATTGTGAGGTGTACACGGATCATAAGAGTTTGAAGCACATTTTCACACAGAAGGAGTTGAATCTCAGACAAAGGATATGGTTGGAGCTTATCAAGGATTATGATATGAAATTGCATTATCACCCCGGAAAGGTTAATGTAGTAGCTGACGCATTAAGCCATAAGAGCCATGTCAATACGTTAATGACGGGAGAAATACCCAAGGAGTTAGCGGATAATCTTCGTGAACTATGTTTGGAAATAGTTCCGAGAGGCTATGTAGCAGCATTGGAGATTCAGTCAACTTTCATGGATAGAATCAGGGAAGCTCAGAAAACTGACAAAGAGATTGCCACTATAAATGATAAACTGAGCAAAGGAAAAGCTAAAGGATTTCGTGAGGATGAGCACGACACCCTATGGTTTGAATACCGCGTTTACGTGCCCAATGACCCAAAGATCAGGAAGTTGATACTGCAAGAGGCACACGATTCACCGTATTCAATTCACCCAGGAAATACCAAGATGTATTTGGATTTGAAGGATATTTTCTGGTGGACGGGAATGAAGAAGGATATTGCGGAGTATGTAGCAGTTTGTGATGTATGTCAGAGAGTAAAGGCAGAGCATCAGAAGCCAGCAGGATTGTTACAACCCTTGCCGATACCCGAATGGAAGTGGGATAAGCTAGGCATGGATTTTATCACGGGATTGCCCAGGACTCGTTCAGGCTATGACTCGATTTGGGTTGTAGTTGATCGATTGACGAAAGTAGCTCATTTCATCCCAGTAAAGACCACTTACACCAGTGCTAAGTTGGCAAAGATATACATGACCAGGATCGTATGTCTGCATGGAGTTCCAAGGAGTATCGTATCAGATAGAGGAACCCAGTTTACCTCAAAGTTCTGGAAGCAGTTGCATGAAACTTTGGGTACCAGGCTAGAATTCAGTACAACTTTTCATCCACAGACAGATGGACAGACCGAGAGAGTCAATCAGATTTTGGAGGATATGCTGAGAGCTTGTGCGCTAGATTATGGATCTAGTTGGGACGATAATTTGCCATATGCAGAGTTCTCTTACAACAACAGTTACCAAACCAGTTTAAAGATGGCCCCTTTCGAAGCTTTGTACGGAAGGAGGTGCAGGACACCGTTGTCATGGGACGAAGTTGGAGACCGCCAGTTGTTTGGACCTAACTTGATTAAAGAGTCTGAACAGAAGGTGAAGTTGATTCGCGATAGGCTCAAGGTAGCCCGGTCCAGACAGAAGAGTTATGCAGATTCTAAACGCAAGGAGATAGTTTACGAAGTCGGAGATAGAGCTTATCTTCGAGTATCTCCACTTCGGGGAACAAAGCGTTTTGGAGTTAAAGGGAAGTTAGCGCCACGATTTGTAGGACCATATCGAGTTTTGGAGCGTATGGGAGAAGTGGCCTACAAGTTGGAATTGCCCGAAGGATTGTCAGGAGTTCATGATGTGTTCCACGTTTCTCAGTTAAAGAAGTGTCACGCGGAGATGGCTGACATACCGTTGAGAGACACAGTGCCTTGGAAACTATTCAGTTGGATAACGATTTGACCTACGAGGAGAAACCAATTAAGATTCTCGAGTTTGCCAGCCGAGTTACTCGCAGCAAGGTTATCAAGTTTTGCAAAGTTCAGTGGAGCCACCACACAGAGGATGAAGCCACCTGGGAACGAGAGGAAGATTTGCTCAAGGACCACCCTCACCTATTTTCTAGCCAACCCGAATCTCGAGGGCGAGATTCATCTTAAGGGGGGTAGGTTTGTAACATCCCAAATTTTCAATTTGGAATGTTATACATTAGATCATCATTGCATATCATATTTTATTTTGCATTTTGGTTGATCCTAGAAATTCTACGCAACTCAATGACCCACGGAGAGAGTTGGGGATTTCGTTATTTTCATATTTGAGTTTTCTCAAATTTTGGGAATAGGATCATTTGATTTTATTTATTTTATCATCAATTATTTCTATTACAAAAATATGAGAGAGGGAATAAAATGACTTTCCGAAAATAAAGAAATATTGAGGATTTAATAATAAAATCAGATAAGATTTTATTTTGGAGTTTTTCGTTGTTTTATTTGAATTTAGGAAAAATGTGCGTATTTCAAAATTGCATTTAGGTCCCAAATAAATGTTCACCTTGTGCGGGCTTGATTTTAGGAGCCCGTGAAAATTTATTTCGGAATTTTTGGAGTCCGTTTAGCATTTATTTTTTTTCTTCCGTGCGAAATAATTAATTAAAAAAAGTGAAGCGACCTAACCGGGCCGTGTCCGTCCGGGACTCTGGCCCGGCAGGCTTTAAAAGCCGGCCCAGCCCCCCGGGAGAAACCCTAGCCGCCGCCCAGCCCCGCCGCTCCCGCCCCGCGCCACCGCCTGCGCAGGACGCCGCCGCCGCCTCGACTTCCGTGCCATTGGTTTAAAAAAAATTAGAACGGTTTTTCCATCGTTTTTTTAGTTTCAGTTTTTTTAAAATGGATCGGTCTTCCGGTTTATTTAAATAGCGAGCGTTCGTCCATTCGTTCGTTCTAGTGAGCGTTCGTCTTTTTTCTTTTTCTTGGATCAAATCCGCGATTTTTGTGATCGCGATTCCTGATCCGATTTTTGTTTTAGTATAACTTTTCGCTCGTTTATCGGAATCAGGCGATTCAAGCGCCTAGAGATTCGTCTCGAAACTCTCTATCAGTTTAACCAACTTAAACAAGATTTTGCTACTTTAAATTTTGCCCTAGATCCAGATTACTAGAACGAAGTTGTTTTCTTTCGTCATTTGACTTTCGTTGCTTCGTTCGATTTGATTCTTTTTGCCAACCGGAGTTCTTAAGTTGAACCTTCTGGTTAGATCTCTTATTTGAAGTTTTATCTATGCATTATATGAGTACTTATTGTATGTATGTTTGTTTGTCTATGATAGAATACCCGGAGTGTGCCGTCTGTTACTTCGAATCGTTAGGTTTCGCGGATCATCAACAAGGCAAGTAACACTTTGATCATACCTTTCCTACTACCCAGTTTTATTGCATTAGATCAATCCTCACACATTGCATGATTAGGATCTAATTAAATTGTGGGATGGGAAGTAGATGAGGTAGTACCTATTACCTGTTATTATCAAACCTTTGGGAGTTACTTCTACGTTTGCTTATTATGCCATGTTATGCTAGTAGACGTGGATTGGGTGAGTGATATCCATGACATATGTGAGTTTGTTAATTAATGGTTTATCTAAGGTGGCAACTTAAATACACATCTGGGTGGATTGAGGCACCTGGGTATTCCAGGACTTGCCTGTTTTCTTTTGGACCGCCACCCAGGCTCAAAGGGATCATGAGACTATTCATACTAGAAACTTCCGTGTGCAGCCACAAGCTATTATGGGCTCTAGCATAGTTGACTAAGTCATGCGAACTCTTACAGTGGTAGACTAGCAGATGTCGGGTATGTAGGTGGTACGGTCTACCTGATCGTAAGGTGCTAGCGCTTCTGAAAGACTATGTCTCGGTCATCCGTCTTCTCAAACACCATGTAGTGCGAGAAACCAAACGGAGGCGATCGAGTCTTGTGGGGAAAAGTGCGCAAACCTCTGCAGAGTGTAATAAACTAATCATGGTTAGCCGTGTCCCCGGTTATGGACATCTTGAGTATCTAGTACTTGGATTATCATGTGAATCTCAACATGTTACTCTAAATTAATTTTGTTGGGTTATGTTTAATGATGATGCTTAATTGGGATTGAGAATGCTGTCAACCATTCTCAATGTTTAACAACTACCATGATAGTTAAATAAATTTATTCCTTTGAAGTAGGGAAAAATTGGCTTTATGCAAAATTGTAACCATAGAGCTTTCCACCAGCCAAATATGCATATAGTATAGCTGTTTCATTCCATTAATCTCTATGTGTTACCTTGCTAGCATATTCCATGTGCTGACCCGTTTCGGGCTGCAACGTTAATGTTGCAGACTTTTCAGACGATGATTAAGGAGTTTTTAGGTCGTGGTTCTATACTCAGTGATGCCGTTGGAGTTGATGGACTCACTTATCTTCCAAGCCTTCCGCTGTTATCGTTATTAGATGGCCTTAAGCCATACTTATTGTAATAAGTTCTCTTATGAGACACTCGTTGTAATAAGTGTGTGATTGCTACTCTGCTATAAATCCTCGGAGTACTGTGTGGTGTCAGCATTACTGATCCAGGGATATCACCGGAGCATAGAGGTCAGACTGTTTGAGGTCTGGTCGCTACAGCTTCTCACCGCCCTGGCCTAGCAAAAGCTTGTCCGTTGTGCGCTGACTGCTTTGGGTCACTGACATGCATGTCAGGTACCCAACAGGCCCACACGTTAGTGGAAGAACAGCGCGGTGTCATACGTCAGAGTCAAGGGCGCTGCTCGCTGCACGCCCGGCTGAACACGCCTCCTTGCCGCATTCAAAGGCCTCTGTGAAACCCGTGTGGAAACTGAGAAACCGACTCCTCACACATGTCCGTTCATGACCAGGCCGACATTAGACGCAATGCTGGCCGAGCTCCTCCCGTCCACTGTCAATTTAATCTCCTATTTAAATGAGGCCAGATACCGGAGCACAGAGTAGTTATCCGGCATCCAAGCCGGCTGGGTGGACCGCCGAGCCCGCTGGATATGAGCTATGCAGCTTGCTGATCCACCTCCTTCCCCTCGCCCGACGGAGCCAGTTGCCACCCCAAGCCCGCGCGCGGTTCAAAAACTCGCCATTCCATGCCAGCTCGACGAGGAGTGGTGAGCTGCTGCGGGGAGCACGTGCGTCATCGCTGTCATCCACATCGCCGCCTCGTACCACACCTCCGTGTTTGCGACCTTGTCTCCCATTTCTGTGGCCAAGACTCTCATGCCTATGACCGCACCATGCAAGCAGAGACAGAAGCCAGGTGCACGGAGAGCGACGAGTCGGTAGCCAATGCCTCCGCGTCTGCCGCCATCATCAAGGAGAAGTAGAACATGGGAGGCCGCCGCCGCTTGGGTCCCATGAAGGCCATCGCAGAGGCGACGCCGGCTTACACAACATGTGTTTTGCCGGATCCTTCTGTTGCGAGGACCTTCGTCCACCCTGCATGGGCTCCATGAAAGTGGAGAATCCCCCTTCAGACTCCATCTTGGGCATCAGCCGATGATGTCAGTTGAGGTGGGGAACCGAGCCGTCCTTTGTGCTGAAGCATATACCTCCGGGGCTCCCAGCAGTCCGGTGACCATGCTGCCGGACAGGAGGAAGACAAATGGATCAGCGAGTGACCATTTAGGCTAGGTATTATTATACCTATGTTGTTCAGGAGTAGCACCGCTTAGTTGATTTGAATGTAAGGACATCCATCATGTTTGTATGAAAATCCTGTATTTTATATGAATTCCGTCACTGTTTATATGAAATATCGCCGAGTTTGCATGAATTTGTCCAGTTGGTTGAATTGCTGTCACAATGTGTGCGGCTATGGTTGGATGGCGTAATTTGCGGGTCGCCGGTCAGTATGCGGCTGGCTCGGGCGGTGTGGTGGGACAAAAAAAGCACAGCTCGTGCGACCTCGTCTCCAATGCGCGCGCTGGAGGATTCATTAGCTCCCGAGCTCTTCCTCATTCATCGGTGGCAAAGGGACATGTGGACAAAAGGGTCACCAATATTTTGGCTACCCCGGGCAAGATCCAAATAGCCCCTCCCAGCACATTCAAATCCCCCGTTAGGCGTGAAATTTTGCCATGTGTTGTTTTCATGTATATTTTGCTGTGTGAAAACAAATTTAAATATGAACGAATAATCGGTGTCCGCGGTCTTCTGCTGGGACATAGTTGGATGGCCTCATAGTGGTATTAGTGTACAGTACTACTAGTACTACTAGATAGTGAGTGTTTAGTATTGTATCTACGTACTAATTGCAACACATGCATGTGTTAGCAGTACAATGACCACATACGAATTTGATGGTAAGATTTATGTAAGTTGGATGTGATCTTATTGCTCTAACATGTGGTCAAACTTAGCCTCCAAAACGCATTTTAGACCCTATATGGATTGAGGGAGTACATGCATTGCTGAGGTTTCTCTTAATCCTTGCGTGCAACATTTCTATTGAAGCTTTAAATGTGAACATGTGAATAGGAGGGACTACTACAACGCTTTCAAAAGAACGGTAGTACTAATGGTATCGTACTCCATCCGTTCACCATCTCACATGCCCAGTACTTTTGCGAACTATCGAAGTAAAAACTTATTCCACCACTCAACATCTATTATGGATGCATTGTGGATTTCAAATTGATTCATATAGACCAGAAACTAGGCACTTAGGGCATCCACAATGTATGCTTTTTGTTTTCTCTAAGCCTCTCACTACTAGGGAAAACCTTATACACAGAGGTATAGCAGTAGCGCTGGTTAAAACAGGGCACTACGTCTACATGAGAGTAGCGCATTCTAACAAGGCGTGCTATAGCTACAGCTATAGTAGTAGAGCGTCTGCTAGAAAACGCGCTACCACTATAATTCCCACCGTGTTGGCGGTAGGCTAGGAATAGTAGTAGCGATTGCATAGAAAGCGCGCTAAAACTAAGTGCGTTGTAGCAGCGCGTTTCCTACATAGAGCGCTACTGCTAAGAAAGAAAATAAAATGGAAAAAAAGAAAAGTAAATGAAAATGAAAGAAGTAGGAAAAAGAGAAATGAGAAAAAGAAAATGTAAAGATACACAAAAGAAAAAAATAAAGGAGAAGGGCATAGTAGTAGCGCGTTTTACAAGCCCGGGCTATAGCTACGTTCCTTGATAAATGGAAAAGAAAAAGGAAAATAAATAACTGCTTCCTATACTAGTAGCGCATTTTGCTAGAACCCGCTATAGCTAACTTAGCTATAGCGGGTTTTTCTACCAGCGCTACTGCTAGATTGACTTAACCACCCGCATGCTCAAAATTTTGCTAAGTCCATTCCACCCTCTCCCCATATTCCCCCAACTCCTCTGTCGCCGCCGTCGATCGTGCATGCCCTTGACCTCACCACCGCTGCCCGAGGCCGCCCTCGACCTCACCGTCATTGATGTCGACGTCACCACTGCTGCCCTCGACCTCAACGCTGCGGCCCGAGCCCTCGCCGCCCTGCCTCGGTCGTCGAGCACCTTCCCGCCATCGTCTCTCCCCTCTGTGTAAGCCCCCACCCGCCTCTCTCTCTCTGCATTTTCTTTCTGCCATGTTAATTAGCAGTAGTAGTAGATGTTAATTAGTAGTAGGGTTCATAGACAATGTTTTTAGTAGTAGTAGTAGTAGTAGATGTTAATTAGTAGTGGTGGTGGTACTAGTTTACTAGGGCAGTAGGGTTAATAGTAGATGTTTTTTAGTTAAGGTAATAGTAGATGTTAAGTAGTAGATAATGTAGATGTTAATTAGTTCAGTAGTGTTTAGTTTTTGAAATGAGTTTGTTTAACTAGATGTTAATTAGGGCAGTAGGGTTTAGTTTAGAGTAATATTTAGTTCAGTAGTTAACAAAATATAATCTATATTTGGTTTTTGAATTGAGTTTGAGAGAGCATGAGATTTGTGTAGATTTTCTTGAAGCGTCAAACACTAGGAGATGCAAATTTGAAGTGGTCATGATATATGCAAATTCCTCAATTGTGTTTGCTCATGTTTATCTACTGTTCTAGTTTCTCATGTACATATTCTTAAGTGGTCATGTTATATGGAACATTGAAGTGGTTCGATTGTGCCCAAGTGGTCTTTTGTTGTTTCCAAGGAATGAAGCCAAGTGGCCTATGTTTTGCCGGAATGCTGATTCATTTCCGCTCCAGCAAATTTTAGGTGCTCGATTTGTCCACTTTTTAGCAAAGGTCATGCCGAAAATTTCCATGAATTTCGGCATGACTTGTGCTACAAACTAGGACATATCGATTTCCCGGGATTTGTTGCACCGGGAAGGAATCAATGTTCCTACAAAACATTGGCCTTTTTATGTCATTATTCATTTTATTAGATCTAGAATTAATTGACTAGATTTAATCATTGGAAACATGGCTAGCAACGATGAAGGACAAGGTTCTGGTGATTGCGACGATGTTTACTGGGCGTTAGACGAATTTTTGAACCTTGCCAACGATCAACGGTTGTTCTTGCAGGGCCCACATATCGCATTGGAGACTGAGACTGACATCGAGACCAGCGCTGAGACTGAGACCGGCGTCTAGACCGGCGTCTAGACCGGCGCCGAGACCAACCCCGAGACTAGCGGAGCTGGTATAGAACCGAAAGCAAAGAGGCAACGATGCGCAAACCAGCTCATGACTACTAGACTGGTGGTCACGGAGGTGGACGATGGTAATTTTGAGCCAAAAGAGCCTGTGGAAGCGCATGCATGCTACGGCAATCAAATAGGCTGCATCGTATGGACAACCGCCACCATCAACAATGAGAAACTAAATAAGATAGATAATATGAGGCCCTCCCTCCTAAAGAAGCTACACCAGGTTTCTTGTTCCCGGGAGGGGATGGAAAGGAATATAAAAATCCAGATAAAGACCAGGCAATGAAGAAGATAAACAAACGCGCCATGACCAAGTTTAGCGACGCGTTGGCCGCCTGGAAAGCAAGGGTGAAACATCGGATCATCAAGAAAAAGGAACCCTACTCCGAGATTGTAAAGGATAATCCGATAATCACGGAAGAGCAGTTTGAAATATTCAAGGCGGCTTGCAAGGGCGAAGCTGCCAAAGAAAAGTCAAAGTACATGAAGGGGCTTCAACAGAGGAACATGGGGTGCCACCACCTCGGAAGCCGTGGTTACTGTAACGCCCTGGATGTAACATTCCATAATTGTAACTCCAACTTATGCCATTTCCGCCTATGTGCTATGTTATTTCCTTCGTGGTTGGGTTTTGTCCTCGTTTTTGCATTTTTTTTTCATGTCATGCATTTCATCTCATGTCATCATGTGCATCTCATTTGCATCCGTGTTCGTCTCATGCATCCAGTCATTTTCCCCGTTGTCCATTTCGGAATCCGACAATCCCACATGCACCCGTTGCACCTCTCAGATCTCACTTCATGAGTGGGAAAAAACATCCTCCGAATGGGCTGAGATTTGTAGAGTGGCCTTGGTACATCACCGGTAGGTTTCCTGTCAAATTTCGTTCAATTTGGAGGTCGTTTGATGCCCCAACCGTTAACCGGGTAACCACAAAAACCCCTCTTTTAGTGTAGCCCAACACCCCTCCAAAATAGCCAACTAGCCCATCTAACCCCCTCCCATGCTCTCCGTCATTGGATCACGATCGTGTGGGCGAAAACTGCACCTCATTTGGACTCTCCTAGCTCCCTCTACCTATTTAAACACCCCCTCCCCCCGAAATTCGCGGATAAACCCTAACCATCTTCCCTCGCGCCGCTGGACAAATCAACCCGGTGCCGAACGTGTCCACTGGACACGTCGCCCGGACCAATCTGGGGACGCCACCTCCTGTGCCCAACTGGGGCGTGCCACGTCACCCTCCCCACCGGCCTCTCTCTCCTCCTCTGCCGCCAGGGCCCGCGAAGCCCAAGTCTGGCCCGCGTGGCCCGAACCGTGCCGCCCTCAACCGCGCGAGCCCCACGGCTCCTTCCTTCCCAGCCGCCGCTGCCAGTCGCTGTCGTCCTCCACATGGTTCTCCATGCGCCTTGCCCCGTGACCCCTCTCCAGAAGCTGTCATAGCCGGAGCTCCAGCCTCCGCTGCCGCACCTCTCCGCCGACGCCGCCCCCGCGACCTCTCGCCAGATCCGCCGCCCCCAACCTCGCTGGCGTCCTCCTCCACCGCCTCCATCAACTCCGGCGAGTACTCTAGCGAAACTCCTTTCCCGCAATGGAAACCCTAGATCTGAGGTTGAAAAATCTTCCAAGTCCCCAATATTTCTACATCATGTGCTCATGTTTGACTAGTCGTATCTCCATGCTCATAGCTCCGTTTTGCGCAAATGATATACCGAAATGTTCTTCTGGTGATGCTCTTGATGGCAGTGTCATTTGCAAGCATGTTACTGTCCATATTAATGCCCTAACCATCATTGCGAAAGTGCTATATGATATGTTCTGCAGGAATTCACCATAACTTGTTGATTTGTCATTTTCATGGCATTTCGTGTGTGCATCCTTTGAGCATCATGTCTACATGGTTTAGGAGAATCTCCATTCCATCTATACAGTGGTGCAAGCCTTGTATTTTTGTGGGCTCTATGGTGACTAGCACAAGCATGCAAAGTAGGCCACATGATGTTGCTAATTTCAAACACTTTGTATTTCTTCAGTCTCTTCCTGATACATTATGTTGCTATGTTGACTTTTTGCCACAAGTAGATCCATGCATATTCTGATGAACTTCAGTAATGGTGTTTTGAATATATGGTTATCATGCCTCTAGTTGAAATTATGGAGTAATTTAGCTTCTCATTACCATGCTCTACTTTTGCTAAATATTGTTGCTGGCAGATTGTTAACATGAAGATCATTTTTGCCATGTGTTTTACTAGTGATCCATGCATCCTATCAACTTGTTCTTCCCATGTTTTGCTTCATAATTGTATCTACTTGTTGTTGGTTACCTTGTTATACCATGTAATGCTTTGTGGTGAGTGGCACGAGCTTGCAAAGTCGCTATCATGAATCTGTTTCTGCCATGCTATGTTTTCCTACTAAGTCTGAAACTGTTCATATCACTTGCCATGTTTGTATTGATGCTATCATCTTTTTCGTGCATCTTTGGCTAAAGTTCAGTAAGGGGGTTTTCTTCATTGCCTTTAGTAGTAGCATGCAATGCCTTTGTTTTCCATGATATGATCCTATAGCATATTGTTTGCTAGCCCTAAACATTGGTACCTGATGTTGTTTATGACATGTTTAGTATTTTCACCAAGTCTGTAAACCTTTTGTCATTTGCATTTTCTGCAATGCTATTTTAGGCTTGTTCTAGTGAGCTCTAGCAGGAGCTCAGTGTTCATGATTTGTAGAGATTCACTTGTACTTTACTGCCATGTGCTTTGTTGCTATGTTGGAGTGTTGTAGCATAGTTTCTTGATGCATCTTAAGTGCCATGATACTGTTAAGCGCAGTTTTGCATTGTTCTTGTGTTGCTCATCATGTGCAAACCGTGCATCCATTTCGATGATCCTTATATCGATTTCGACCAAAATCACTCCATCTTTCTAGTGGCATGCTTGTTTGCCAAGTTGATGCCATGATCATCCTTTTCCCTTCTAGAGTACCCATATGCATTGCAGATCATATCTTGCATTCCATGACATGTCTTGCATCAAGTTCCTTATGCATTGCACAGTGATTGATTGTTGTTCCGTTTCTTGTATTCTTGCTTTGGGTAGAGCCGGGAGACGAGTTCGTGAACGAGGATCCTGTTGAGTATGTTTACGAGGAGCAAGCGTTCGACAACCCTGAGAACTTTGTAGGCAAGATGATCAATACCCCTGATATCACTTCTATCTTTGCATGCTAGTTGTTCGTTCTATCGCTATGTGGCACTACCTACCACTTGTTTATCATGCCTCTCATATTGCCATGTTAAGCCCCTAACCTACCTCCCAACAAACCATTGTTTGGCTATGTTACCACTTTTGCTCAGCCCCTCTTATAGCATTGCTAGTTGCAGGTGTCTTGCAGGTTGTTCCATGTTGGAACATGGTTATGTTGGGATATCACAATATCTCTTATTTAATTAATGCATCTATATAATTGAGAAAGGGTGGAAGGCTTAGCATTTTGCTTGGTGTTTTGTTCCACTCTTGCCGCCCTAGTTTTCGTCATACCGGTGTTATGTTCCTTGATTTTTCATCCCTAACATGATGAGGATTTTTGGGCCCCTCTTGATAGTTCGCTTTGAATAAAACTCCTCTAGGAAGGCCCAACCTTGGTTTTACCATTTGCCTAATATCACCAAAAAACATGCATAGGGACTTTCCGGACCCCGTGGACTTAACCAACCCCCGGGCCAGTGCTCCAGACGAGTGTTGGTCCAAACTAGAGCACCGTTTCGGGGCCGCCCCTAGGCAACTTGGGGTATTTGGTATATACCTGTATGCTTCACTCATTCGGTGTACCCTGAGAAAGAGATCGTGCTACTCCTATCAGGCTAGGTCGGTGCATCGGGAGGTCTTGCTGGACTAGTTTTACCATTGTCGAAATATCATGTGCACAGGGATTCCGAGTCTGATCGGAGAGTCTCGCGATGGAGGTTTGTCTCCGCGGATCGTGAGCTTGTCATGGGCTAAGTTGGGACACTCCTGCAGGGTTTAAACTTTCGAGAGCCATGCCCGCGGTTATGTGGCAGATGGGAATTTGCTAATATCTGGTTGTAGAGAACTTGACACTTGACTTAATTAAAAGACACCAACCGCATGTGTAACCATGATGGTCTCTTTTTGACGAGGTTCGGGAAGGGAACACGGTGGGGTTATGTTTGAACGTAAGTAGTTCAGGATCACTTCTTGATCACTTCTAGTTTACGACCGTTGCATAGTTTCTCATCTTACTCTTGAACTCGTATGTTAGCCACCTTAGTTGCTTACCGCTTGCTGCAGCTCCACCTCATAACCACATCCTACCCATAAGCTTAAATAGTCTTGATCTCGTGGGTTTTGAGATTGCTAAGTCCTCGTGGCTCACAGATACTACCAAAACAGTTGCAGGTGCTGATGATACCAGTGCAAGTGATGCCACCGGGCTCAAGTGGGAGTTCAACAAGGTCCTTGGCCGTTACTATGTTTCATTTCCGGATGATCAGTAGTGGTGCCCAGTAGGGACGATCGGGATTTAGCATTTGGGGTTGTCTTCTTTTCATTTGGATCCGTTCGTCGTTGGACTATGTGTGTACTCTAGATGATGTATGAATTATTTGATCTTTGTGTGACGTGGCGATTGTAAGCCAACTATCTATTTATCCTTGTTCTTGTACATGGGATTGTGTGAAGATGACCCTTCTTGCGACAAAATCAAAATGTGGTTATGCCTCTAAGTCGTGCCTCGACATGTGGGAGATAGAGCTGCATCTTGGGCGTTACAGTTACGGAGGAAGAGGTCCATATGGGTGAAGAAGGACGCGGAACGCGAAAGTCTGGGCATCCCTAACCCCTTGGTGGAGATCACCGTCCCACAGGAGCGTGACATCCTCAGGGCCCAGTACCATTGGGACCCAGTCAAGAAGGTTTTCGAGACAACTCGGTCACGACGGAGTTCATGAGACTGCTGGTAATTTTAGTTTCTGGTCAATTCAACTACATGTTTAGCCAAATTTGTAAACGATCCTTGTTCCTTTTTATGATGGAGCAGCTTAGGATTTTGGCCAAAAGCGACTCACTATTTGAGGCGTTGGCGCGGCCCAAGTGGGACTCCACATTCAACCTGGCATTGAGCATATTGAAAGGACTCCTGGTGGACATCCGGCCGTCGTATGGACACGTGCACGGTGTCGGAGACGGCACCACATGGAAGAAGTACTACCATGAGACCACGGAGGAGAGAAAGGAAAGACGGAGGTTAACTGAAGAAAACATCAACAAGAAGGTTGAGAAGAAATCAACTAAGACAGTCACAATAGCGGTAGCTGCCGCAAAACAGGAGATTGCAGATATGTTTGGTGTCTTGGTTCCGGCCGTTGCCAGTTGGAGCAGGCAAAATCCAGAAAAAATGCAGCGGACTTTCCCTTTGCCGACTTCTTCGGGAGCAGCTCGACTAGCATTGCACCAGCACCTGCTCCTGCACTGGCTCCCGCACCAGCTCCTGCACCGGCTCCCGCACCTGCTCATAGTGGCCCGTTCTCCGTCTCGGACATGCTCGGCGGTGCTTCGTCTTTGGCTAAGCTCGATGCCCTCATGGTATGTGTCACACTTAGCCTCTTCAATAAATGTATAATCTCTTGTTTCCATTGCATTTTGGATGTCTCACGTCACAGACATGTCTTTGCAGGCCGGTGTAACCATGTGCACCATATTGTACACATCGGCGACTAGAAGGTGGACGTGGGGAAGGTGACGATAATGAAGCCGAAGGAACCATTGATCCACAGCCAGCCGATCCCCGCTGACGTCTTCAAGGTTTCCATGGCTAGTGTCAAACCGGGCCACGAGAATTTGGCTCCTCCAGTACAAGGGGGATAATGACGAGACCCCGCGGCGGCTTGGCCATTGCAATGGGTGGGTCCTATTGTGGCCAAAGAGTCTCCTTCATCTGGAGGCGGCCGGGAGCACACCCACGAGCACACAGCCTCTGCAAGGTATGAACATCAACACCCCACCTACCCAATTAGCGTCGGTGCTACCTCTTGAGCACTACATTGGTTTTCCCTTGAAGAGGAAAGGGTGATGCAGCAGAGCAGTGTAAGTATTTCCCTCAGTTTTTGAGAACCAAGGTATCAATCCAATAGGAGGCCATGCACGAGTCCCTCGCACCTACACAAACAAATAAACTCCTCGCAAACAATGTGATAAAGGGATTGTCAATCCCTTCACGGTCGCCTACGAGAGTGAGATCTGATGGATATGATAAGATAATTTTTTTGTATTTTTATGATAAATAGAAATAAAGATGCAAGTAAAATAAATGGCAAAGCAAATAACTAAGTATTGGAAGATTAATATGATAGAAAATAGACTCGGGGGCCATATGTTTCACTAGAGGCTTCTCTCGAGAGCATAAGTATTACGGTGGGTGAACAAATTACTGTTGAGAAATTGACAAAATTGAGCATAGTTATGACCATGTATATAGGCATCACGTCCGAGACAAGTAGACCGACTCCTGCCTGCATCTACTACTATTACTCCACACATCGACCGCTATCCAGCATGCATCTAGAGTATTAAGTTCAAGAGAACAGAGTAACGCTTTAAGCAAGATGACATGATGTAGATGGATAAACTCATGCAATATGATATAAACCCCATCTTGTTATCCTCGATGGCAACAATACAATACGTGCCTTGCTGCCCCTACTGTCACTAGGAAAGGACACCGCAAGATTGAACCCAAAGCTAAGCACATCTCCCATTGCAAGAAAGATCAATCTAGTAGGCCAAACCAAACTGATAATTCTAAGAGACTTGCAAATATAACCAATCATACATGAAAGAATTCAGAGAAGATTCAAATATTGTTCATAGATAATCTTGATCATAAACCCACAATTCATCGGTCTGAACAAACACACCACAAAAGAAGATTACATCGAATAGATCTCCACAAGAGAGGGGGAGAACTTTGTATTGAGATCCAAAAAGAGAGAAGAAGCCATCTATCTAATAACTATGGACCCGTAGGTCTGAAGTAAACTACTTACACTTCATCAGAGAGGCTATGGTGTTGATGTAGAAGCCCTCCATGATCGATACCCCCTCCGGCGGAGCTCCGGAAAAGGCCCCAAGATGGGATCTCGTGGATACAGAAAGTTACGGCGATGGAATTCGGGTTTTGGCTCCGTTTGATATTCTTTTTCTGCAAAACTCTGAAATAGGCAAAAAAACAACAATTCTGGGTTGGGCCTCTGGTTAATAGGTTAGTCCCAAAAATAATATAAAAGTGTATAATAAAGCCCAATAATGTCCAAAATAGGGTATAATATAGCATGGAACAATAAAAAATTATAGATACGTTGGAGACGTATCAGTCGGCTGTCGTGCTGGGTGATAGCGGGCGGGGTGAGGAAGAGGGTCCATTAGTCGCTAATGATGTCGTCATAGATGAGGATGAGGATGACGATGACACTCAACAATATCTCAATACTGGTGCCTATGATGAGTACTCAGGGTTTGAGCGTCATGAGTCGGTGCCTGAATTGCCGCCTCAGAAGGCTGAACGTATTATAGACGACCTTCCGGTACCAAAGAAGCATAGGAAAAGAACGATGAAAGGCAACAAAGCTGCTTCTATGATCCAGCCGCCTCAACAGCCTGGGTTTCAAGACCGTATACTTATCCGCGGTGCGGCAAAGTGGCATATCCTCGATGAACAAATCCTACCTAAGGCAGCGGTAAAGGCCACACACGACGATCTAAGGAGACTTCATGATGTTGTGCTGCAGAGAGAGAAAAGCCTCATCGCCTCAGAAAATCCAGGATACCCACTCTACGTGGTTAACGTGCCTCGGCAAAGGTAGTACACCCACACATTCCCCGTTGAGAAGTTCGTCCTTTGATTCGATTACATCTTCGACATGTTTCACTTGAAGAAGCTAGATTTTATGTTTGTCCACCTTTTTGCCTTGTATATGAACTACATAATCGAGATTGAGCAGATACCTTATATCTGTGTCACTGACCCGTACTTCATGCACGAGGGCTTCTTGGCAGTGTGCGCAAAGCACCATGAATACGTGAGGGATTACATCGTCAATTTCATGGTCGCCAATAAGGACAAGGAGACGATTTTCGTGCCTTATCATCCCCTGTAAGTCATTCATGCTCCGCGCGGTTATCCTTCCATCGATTTCAATAATTTATTTGCACGGTGGAGGCTAATTAATTTGAGGTGTACTTATTTTGCTCAATGGCGTGCACGTCGTCCTCATCATCTTGTACCCCCAATGCTCCCGCGCTCTTTACTTGGACTCCTCGAGGAACAGGAAAAAATGATTACACCCACATCAAGTCTGTTCTCGACAGTGTTATCTTTACTACGGCGTACGGGGTGGAGAGATCAAGGACAAGAAGAAAAGGGACGGCAGGCCCGCCTTCGGCCATAAGACCGACTTTTGCTACATCCAGCAACTGAGTGATACTATTAGCGATCGATTCTATGTCCTACACCACATGCTGGAGTACATACGGGATCAGCAGAACCTTCGCATGTCACCTAAATACGGCGATGCACATGTTCTGCAATGGGAAAAGAACGTAGGAGATATCCTGGATCATCGACTTCGAGCTGAGTTCTATCACATCCAGCGAGAACTTGCCCAAGTCATCGTGAAGGAGGTCCTCGACAAAACAAGTCTATTCTACGAGGAAGGGCAAATGTGGCGGAAAGATGTCTGAACACGCATATCCCTCAGCGTCTCTACCTAAAGCCTTTCACTATGCTCGGGGACTATCTCCCTGACTTGGATGGATGGACGACATGTTGGAGTGATTGTCGATATATGACAATGTGTCCGTTTAGTCCATACTTTCTGAATGACGAAACTTTGAGTTATGCACAACAAAAGTTTATTTGTGATGTAATTAAATCGTCCTCCTCATCTAGCAAAGATCACTCTAGTTAGGGCATTTTGGGTACGATGAACTTTGTTATTTATGCTTATGATATGTTGCTTCTATTTTTGCCAGTTTTATATCTTTTTGTTTCTCAACTATCTATGTTGCATATCATCGAGTCATGTGACGATGTAGGTGCATAGATCATCGATGATGAAGAAGTGTTATGCTAGGAGTGTACGATGAGTGGCCGAAGTGTCAGGCCCAGGTGTACCGGTTTCCGGTTTCTGAGCGACAACTAGTAGTTAGTTTAGGTTCACGCTAATGCAAGAGAGGGATACGAACTCATGTACTACATAGTTCCGCTCTCACTCATAGTGATAGCTCTTCTCACGTATATCATTGTTCAGATGGATGATGATGATTACATTGTGTTGGATGATGATTGTGATGATGACATGATTTGATGAGACTATCTATAATTATATGCCATGATTACATTTGTATGTGTTTGATATTCTAAAGATCATTGTATAATGCCTGTTCAAATACACAACAAATATGCAGAAAATAAACAGGAACTAATAAAACTAGAAGTAGCGAGGGGAATAAAGTTAGAAGTAGCGCTCTCTTACTTGTGTAGCGCCCTAGCTAAAAGTGCTACAACTATTAGCAGCAACGCGTGGCACTAAAGCTCGTTGCTGCTAGCCATGTATAGCAGTAGCGTGGGACAACACGCGCTACTGCTACATGTTAGATGTAGTGCCTTCTCAGTAGCGTGGCACCCCACGCTACTCCTAGGAAAAATACCCGCGCTACTGCTAGGCTTTTCCCTAGTAGTGTCTCTCCTCTTAGAGGCAGGCCTCTATACATTGCATGAACTGCCTCTAACAAAAAATTGGCTAGCATCGCGTCTAACCTTAGAGGATGCCTCTAATAATGTAACAATCCATCTGGTCCCACTTGTCAGCCTTAGGAAGCATAAGAAAGTGGGAGTACAAGAGAAATAGTAGTACTAACAAATATGTTGCTAATCAATATTTTTAAAATTTATGCTAGGGCCCACCTTAGAGGCTGGTTAGAGTCTCTATACATTGTGGTTTTTTCATTTGGTAAGAGGCAAACCATGTGGGGACGACCTTCGAGGCAAGGCTCTATACACGAGAGATGCTCTATACTATAGTATTACTTTTGGTGTGTCCCATCAACTCGCAGAACAAGGAGAATCTTGCTTAGTATGCCCTCTCCCCCGCCCACGGGCGCTATGGATCGCAGAGTCGCAGGACGAGGAGGAGCTTGCTTACTACGCCTACGCCCACGAGCGCGGTGCCTCACAGGACAAGGAGAAAATTTTACTACTCCTTCCATTACTCCTCGTCCCTACCTTGGTTAGAGAGATTACCATATTGTTTGAAATATGTGTATTTTAGTAGTAGGAGTAGTACAGTGGTACATAGGAGTAGTACTACAACAATTTCCTTGGAGTTTGTGGTGCAGCAAGCTACCCTAGGCTATGTTACTACTCCCTCCTTTACAGTTTATGGCTCAATTTCAAAATCTCTCCCACCAAGGTAGATGGTGATTGGTGGAATTAATTTTGTAGTTTGCACAACTAATTAGTATGCTTGTTTTTCTCAAGAAGTTATCACTACTAGGGAAAACCTTATACACAGAACATTAGCAGTAGCGCGGGCTAAAAACGCATGCTGGTGCTAATTAGCAGCAGCGCGGTGTTTTAAACGGCGCTACAGATACAATTATAGTAGTAGCGTGCCCGAGTACAAAAGCGCTACTACTAAAATTCCCACGGCTTAGCCAATAGGCTGCACATAGTAGTAGCGATCTTCGCCGGACCGCGCTACCTCTTTTGCTTTGTAGCAGCGCGTTTACGCTGAGAGGCGCTACTGCTAAAGTAAATAAAATTAAAGGAAATCAAATAGAAAAGTAAATGAAAATGAAAGAAATACAAAAAGGTGAAAGGAAAAAAATAAGATGTAAAGAAAGATAGATGAAAAATTGGAAAAAAGAGAATGGTATAGCAGTAGCGCGTATCCAGGAACGCGCTGTAGCTATGTTAGTTGTAGCGCACTTCCCGGAACGTGCTACTGCTACTTCTGACTAAATCGCTCGATTCGTTTTTCCAAACGGCCACTTCCCCCAAATCGCAACTCCTCCGCTGCAGCCGCCGTCGCCCATCATCCGTCGGGCGCTCTCCCGTCGCTCTCCCGCCTCAACGCCGCTCGACCTCGGCATGACTTGTGCTACAAACTAGGACATATCGAATCCCCGGGATATGCCGCACCGGGAAGGAGTCAACGTTCCTGCAAAGCATAGGCCTTTTTATGTCATTGTTCATTTTATTAGGTATAGAATTAATTGACTAGATTTAATCGTAAGAACTAGTTGAATTAATAGAACTAGTTGAACATGTCACATTTGTTGTTATTTTTTAGTTAAAGCAATTTTTCGCACATCGACGTTGACGATGCCTATCCCGCATCCTCATCGTCGAGTCGGCGGAGGACACATGCGTCACCAGATGGGCCATGTCTGAGACCGGGCTCCGCCGGGGTGGTACTAGGAGGCGCTACCTACCGGGGGCGCAGGTTGGTGAGGAGCTAGCCTATCGTTGACCCGAACCTTCTTTTGTGGCGGTCGCGTGGGCCAGTGATGGTCCATAGGCTCGAGGACCCCACGGAGGTGGTGCGTCACTATGTCAGTGAGGAGGACGCGCACGTCCATCGCTACTTGTTTGCGTTGGAGCACAGGTTCTCCAGGGATCTCACTAGAGCTATGATCCTGTGATGGTGCCTTCTCTTTGGGTGTCCACCGCCCACGCGGATACCCGTCATGCACTAGGGTTTTAGTTTTATTAGTGATTTTATATGTTTGATACTATTTGGGATGTATTCATGATAATATTCGACGATGTACGGACGCATGAGATGATTTACTTTTGCTTATTGAATGCATGCTAATTTGAATACTTATTTATTTTACAATTTGGTTTTTCTTATTGAATGCCCATCTCAATATGAGTCCTATAAGATTTTTGAGTATCCTGGAGTTGTCTTCGATCGATTATCAATTAATGTTTCAACTATGAACATAGGAAATGTATGACAACGAAAAGGATTTCGGTATTTGCAAATACTACAAAGACGAGCACGGCCTGTGCGACGGATCTTCCTAGATGATGATAGGCGCTTCAGCATCAAGATGGACGTGAACTTCAAAGTGGATATAGTAAGTCACAACAACAAATCTTTTTTCGTAATTAATCATGACATTTGCTTCATTTGCTTCAACTTATAATTTAATTTTTTACTTCTTCTAGCGTATCCCCTGCCATGCAAGAGTTTTTGTCTTGGATAAGATAGGTTTCAGTCGTACTATGGAGGTAAAGAAAGTTTACTTGAAGACCGAGCATGGTTATATTCTCCATGCAAAATTATACAACGCAGACGAATACACCTATTTTGGATGCAAAACTTGGCGAGCACTATGCAAGACTTATGCATTTAAGCCTGATATGGTTATCACCTTTGATATTCGTCCAGAAGATGATATTGAAGGTAATACCGACATCAGGGTTTCTCAACCATATTTATGTCTTTGATATTGTTTGTTCAAAAGTAGTTGACAACTAATTTCTATTGTCAGCTTATTTCGGTCCAAGAGAACATGTCCAACGCTTGGTAGACAGGACCTACTACTGTCCCGGGGCTGAACTAAACTGCGAGGAGCTAAGTCATTATGTTTCATGGCTTGAGGATCTTGATATTGTCAAGACATATTTTCTTCCTGCACTTAGAAATGTTAGTACTGAAAACGTGCAACCAATAGTGTTCGTAATGAACTACGGTCACATCTATTTAGGAAAGATGGTAAGATTTTTACTATTTGTCCTCATTGCATCTTTTCCATACATTATTTTTAAGCTAAACTTCATTGCTAAATATGTTACTATACGATGTTCTTCAACAGGGACTCCCGATGAATGTTGTGCCTCATGGGATCGAGACTAACGGTACCATGAGTATTGTTAGCTTACGGTCAAGATATCCTACAATGCACTTTAGTGCATTTAGGATTTCTAAGAGCAAGGAAGTCTTAATAGTGAAAGACTGGACCAATTTTGTGATGGAGGAGCGCAGAGAAGTACTAGGGGGCAGCAATCAAAAGCGTAGCCCATTATTAGGAGACAAGTTCATCTGCATGCTCCAACTTGATGAAGGAGGAGAGCTACACATGTTTTATGTTATTTTACCCGAGAGAGAGCAGCAGGAGTGATTAGCTAGCTAGAAATGAGTTTGAAAATGATGATGTGCTACACTATGAATATGATGATTAAATAGCTAGTGTTGGTGGTAATGACTATGATGATTATTATTAGCTAGTGTTGGTGGTGATTAGATAGCTACCGCATCTAGTGTTGGTGGTGATTAGCTAGCTAGAATGAGTTTGAAGATGATGATGTGCTACACTATGACTATGGTGATTAAATAAATACTGTTGGTGGTAATGACTATGATGATGATTAAATAGCTTGTGTTGGCAGATTAGATTCAAGTGGAGGCAACATGTGGTGCACATTGAAAGTACTACTAGTCCAAACTAGATCAAGTTTGGATTAGTAGTATACTTTTGACATGCACCACATATTGCCTCCACTTGAACCTAATCCACATTCATTTGACACACTATTATGGACATAATGATATAAACCTCATAATTGGTATTGTACCAAAATTTATATAATGACGTATAAATACATGAAAAATGAAAAAAAGAGTACTAGTAGAGATGGATAGTAAACAGGCTACAACTAGCTAGATTAGCAGCAGCGCAGGATAGAACAAGCGTTGCTGCTATCTGTCTTAGCAGTAGTGCTTGTCGCACGCGCATGCACTACTGCTAAGTAATAGCTTGTAACGCCCCGAGACCGTTGCGCCAGGTGTCCTCTAGTTATTCGCTGTTGTTACCTCATCATTTGTTTGCATGTCATGCATTTCATATCATGTCATCATGTGCATCGCATTTGCATACGTGTTCATCTCATGCATCCGAGCATTTTCCCCGTTGTCCATTTTGCAATCCGACACTCCTATGTCCTCCGGCGTCCCCTTTTGTCTCTTTTCGTGTGCGGGTGTTAAACGTTCTTGGATTGGACCGAGATTTGCCAAGCAGCCTTGGTTCACCACCGGTAGACCGCCTATCAAGTTTTGTGCCATTTGGAGTTCGTTTGATACTACAACGGTTAACTGAGGAACCGTAAAGGCCTTGTGTGTGTTACAGCCCAACACCCTTTCAAAGTGGCTCAAAACACATACAAACCTCCTCCATCCTCTCGGTCATTCGATCATGATCGCGTGGCCAAAAACTGCACCTCATTTGGACTCTCCTAGCTCCATCTACCTATATATATGTGCTCTCCTCCAAAAATTTCGCGGATGAACCCTAGCCCTCTACCTCCTTGCGCCGCCGGACACGTCCGCCCGACGGCCGGACCTGTCCACCGTCGCCGCCACATCGCTCCGGCCAATCATGTCATGACACGTCATCACCGCCGCATCCTCAACCAACCGCACATCGCCAAGTGTCGCCGCTGTCCTCCACCGCGCGGGCCCGCGAGCCCATCTCCGGCCCGCTTCGGGCCGCGGCGGGGCCGAACCACCCGAGCCGCCCGGATCTCGCGCTGCCTTCGTCTCCGGTCGCCACCGGCAAGAAGTTCGCCAGAGCACCTCGGACCACCGCCCGTCGTCGTCGGTCAACCCGCCGGACCCCACCGCGCTTCGAATCCGGCGCCATCCCCGCCGCCTGGCGTGCCATCTCCGCCGCCTGCGCACCGCGCCACCGTGCCGCCCCGCGCGCACGGTCGCCACTGTTCGTCTTCCTCGCCGCCCTGTGGTGCCTCGCCGATGAGAGCTGCTCCAAGGTCGCCAGACGCCACCCGCCGGCAAGCTCCGCCGCCCGCGCTTCCACCATCCCGCATCGCCGTGCCGACCACGGCTCCGGCCCGATCTGGCCTGGAGCCCATGGATCCAGCCTCCTTCGGCCCCCTCGTCCCTCGCCGTCCTCTCTCTCCTCGTCGCCGGCAAACCGCAACTCCGGCGAGGATCCGGCGAACCTCGGTTCGCGCGCCCAGATCCAGATCCGGTCAAACAAGGTTGCCCTGAGATTTCCACGAAGTCATTTTATCTTATATTCTGAGCCCATGTTCATCGCATCATAACTTCATCACCCTTGCTCCGCTTTGCGTGCATGAGATATCTAAATGTTCATCATGATGCCCTCTTCATTTCATTCCATTGCACCATGATTGTTTGAGTCCATCTTGATGCCCTAAATGATGTTGCAAGAGTGCTATATAATGTTAGTTCCTGATTCTTATCAGATTATGAGATTTTCTCATTTTTGCCATGATTATTGTGTGCCTCCTATGAACTTGATCCCTACATGTGTTTTGGGCTATGTCATGCCATCTTTACAGGGGTGTATGCCATGTATTTTTGTGATTAACGTGGTGACTAGCACAATCATGCAAAGTAGCTCTCGTGATGTTGATTTTAGGGACATAGAATTCTTCTAAGTCATTTCCCTGATGTTATTTTTATGCCATGTATTCATGTTGCTACAGAGTGATCCATGCCTTATTTTGAGTATGTTCAGTAAAGATGATTTTGAGATATTGTTATGCTCTATCCATCCATGTCTTTGTTTGCAATTATGGAGTACCCTAGCATGAATCAATCTTGCTCTACTTTTTCTATAAAATATTCCTGGCAGATTGTTTACGTGTTAATCAATTTTGGCAAGGTTGTTGTAGTTGATCCATGCATGCTATGAACTTGTTCTTGCTTTGGTTAGCTTCATGATCATGTCTTCTTGCTGGTAGTATGTTTAGTTTTCCATGCAATGCCTTGTGTTGAGTGCATCAAGCTCACAAACATGCCTTCATAATTCTGTTTATGCCATGTCTAGTTTTCTGCTAAGTCTGAATCTGTTAACGAACTTGCTATGTTTACATGGGTGCCATCATATCTTTTGATCCTTTTTGGCTTATGGTCAGTAAGGGACTTTTGTTATATGCTTTGAGTAGTTTCATTCCATGCCTTGTTTTGCCATGGTATGTTCCTGTAGCATGTTGTTATCTTGCTCTAAACAGTGATTCCTGTTGTTAATTCCTGTCATGTTATTTTCACTAAGTCTGTGATGCTGTTATCTTTTGCTCTTTTGCCATGCTTGTTTGAACCTGCTATTTTTTGATTTAGCCGTAGCTCAGTGTTCATCTTTTGTCAAGCATCTTGAGTGGGTCACTGCCATGTGCTTTGTTGCTATGTCGGAGTGTAGTGGCTTAGTTTCTTGTTGCATTCTAGAGGGCATTGTGTTGTTAATCGAAGAATAGTGCCATTATTGTTTTGCTTGCCATTTGCAAACCGTCCATCCGATTCCGGTGATCTTTATATCGATTTCGACCAAAACAAACTCATCTTTCCAGCGACACACTTGGTCTGCCAAGTTGAGGCCTGATTCAATCTTTTCCTTCTGGAGCTCGCATATGCATTGCATTTCACATCCCGCATATCATGCCATGTTTTGCATCATGTTGCTTGCGCATTGCACCGTGGTTGATTGTTGTTTCCTTTGCTTGTGTTCTTGCCTTGGATAGAGCCGGGAGACGAGTTCGTGTTTGAGGAACCCGTTGAGTACGCTTACGAGGATCAAGCTTACGTCAACTCAGAGAACTTTGCAGGCAAGATGACCATACCCTCGAAATCACTTCTATCTTTGCTTGCTAGTTACTCGCTCTTTTGCTATGATGTGGTACCTACCACTTGCTATATCATCCTCCCATATTGTTAAGCCAAGCCTCTAACCCACCTTTCCTAGCAAACAGTTGTTTGGCTATGTTACCGCTTTGCTCAGCCCCTCTCATAGCGTTGTTAGTTGCAGGTGAAGATGGAGTTTGTTCCATGTTGGAACATGGATATTTGTTGGGATGTCACAATATCTCTTATTTAATTAATGCATCTATATACTTGGTAAAGGGTGGAAGGCTCGGCCTTATGCCTGGTGTTTTGTTCCACTCTTGCCGCCCTAGTTTCCGTCATACCGATGTTATGTTCCTTGATTTTGCGTTCCTTACATGGTTGGGTGTTATGGGAACCCCTTAATAGTTCGATTTGAATAAAACTCCTCCAGCAAGGCCCAACCTTGGTTTTACATTTGCCTAACAACCTATTACCCTTCCCTTGGGTCTGCCAACCCAAGGGTCATCTTTATTTAACCCCCCCGGGCCAGTGCTTCTCTAAGTGTTGGTGCGAAATGGGCAGCCTGTGGGGCCACTTCGGGGAAACTTGAGGGTTGGTTTCACTCGTTACTTGACCTATCCGGTGTTGCCCTGAGAACGAGATATGTGCAGCTCCTATCAGGATGTCGGCGCATCGGGCGGCTTTGCTGGTCTTGTTTTACCATTGTCGAAATGTCTTGTAACCGGGATTCCGAGTCTGATCGGGTCTTCCTGGGAGAAGGAATATCCCTCGTTGACCGTGAGAGCTTGTGATGGGCTAAGTTGGGACACCCCTGCAGGGTTTTGAACTTTCGAAAGATGTGCCCGTGGTTATGGGCAGATGGGAATTTGTTAATGTCCGGTTGTAGAAAACTTGACACTTAACTTAATTAAAATGCATCAACCACATGTGTAGTCGTGATGGTCTCTTCTCGGCGGGGTCCGGGAAGTGAACACGGTGTTGGAGTTATGCTTCAACGTAAGTAGTTTCAGGATCACTTCTTGATCACTTCTAGTTCACGATCGTGCTTTGCTTCTCTTCTCGCTCTGTTTTGCGTAAGTTAGCCACCATATATGCTAGTGCTTGCTGCAGCTCCACCTCACTACCTTTTTCCTACCCATAAGCTTAAATAGTCTTGATCGCGAGGGTGTGAGATTGCTGAGTCCCCGTGACTCATAGATTACTTTCAAAACCAGTTGCAGGTGCCGATGATACCGTGCAGGTGACACAACCGAGCTCAAGGAGGAGCTCGATGAAGATCGTATTCGTTGTGTTGTTTCGTTTCTAGTCGATCAGTAGTGGAGCCCAGTCGCGGCGATCAGGGATCTTTCGCATTTGGGGTTGTCTTTATTTTGGTTCCGTAGCCGGACCTTGATTGTATCTGGATGATGTAATGCTATATTTATGTATTGTGTGAAGTGGCGATTGTAAGCCAACTCTGTATCTCTCTCTTATTCATTACATGGGATGTGTAAAGATTACCCCTGTTATGACATGCCTACAATGCGGTTATGACTCTAAGTCGTGCTCCGACACATGGGAGATATAACCGCACCGTGGGTGTTACATAGCTGTAGCGTCTTATTGGTAGTGCGGCTGCCCGCGCTACTACTAGGGTTTTCCCTAGTAGTGTATGTTTACCGATGCATTAATTACAATGACTGCATGCATGGCCACTAAATTTCCATGAACTTCTACATGCATTGGTGAGTTTTCTCTTGATACTTCTTGCATCGGATGATTTAATGCACCTCGAAATCCAAACATGTGATGGTACTACTAGTAGAATTGAGACTTATAAAACATAAAAACAAATTTTTTATATGAGCCCTATAAACCGGAAAGGAGGGAGTAATAATTAGTACTACCTCCATAGTGGGTACGTATTCTATAAAATTAGATTTTCCCAAAATTAAGTCTCTCAACCTTTATTTGCTCATTTCCCTTCCTGCCTCGTTGCATCGAACAGACTATGCCAAACTCCCCTGCCTGCAGCGCGGGAAAAGACCCGCCCTCGCCTTTTTATTCCAGGTTTGTATCGATGGATCGCACGAAGCAGTAAAAACCAAGGCGTGTCTTGTACTCCTCCGTCATACTAAAAGAGTGGAGACGCTCGCTTACATGCATTATGTACTTCCTCTTGCCAATATGTGGGACATATAGCAACCGGGTTGGCGTGTCATTCACCAAATAACAGTGCAGAACAGTAGGGGGATGCACCCCAGTTGTAGTGCTCCAGTAGTAGTAATGAGAAATGAGACATCAAATCACAACGACGCACCTTTCCCCCAAACGGACGAAGCAACCATTATTTCGCACTTCGCTGAATCTGCTTCGCCATCATCTCCTTCAAGAAAATAACGTATTGATACGTCTCTGTCGTATCTACTTTTCCAAACACTTTTGCCTTGTTTTGGACTCTACCTTGCATGATTTGAATGGAACTAACCCAGACTGACGCTGTTTTCAGCAGAATTGCTATGGTGTTATTTATGTGCAGAAACAAAAGTTCTCGAAATGACCTGAAACTTCACGGAACATCTATTCGTAAATAATAAAAAATCCTTGCAAGAGATGAAGACCAGGGGGCCCACCACCTGTCCACGAGGGTGGGGGGCGCTACTGCCCCCTGGGGCGCGCCCCCTACCTCATGGGCCCCCTGGAGCTCCTCCTACCTCAACTCCAACTCTATATATTTGCTTTCGAGGAGAAAAAAATCAGAGAGAAGAATTCATCGTGTTTTACGATACAGAGCCGCCGCCAAGCCCTAAAACCTCTCGGGAGGGCTGATCTGGAGTCCGTTCGGGGCTCCAGAGAGGGGAATCCGTCGCCATTGTCATCATCAACCATCCTCCATCACCAATTCATGATGCTCACCGCCGTGCGTGAGTAATTCCATCGTAGGCTTGCTGGACGGTGATGGGTTGGATGAGATCTATCATGTAATCGAGTTAGTTTTTTAGGGTTTGATCCCTAGTATCCACTATGTTCTGAGATTGATGTTGCTATGACTTTGCTATGCTTAATGCTTGTCACTAGGGCCCGAGTGCCATGATTTCAGATCTGAACCTATTATGTTTTCATCAATATATGAGAGTTCTTGATCCTATGTTTCAAGTCTATAGTCACCTATTATGTGTTATGATCCGTTATCCTCGAAGTGACAGTAATCAGGATACTTACCGGTGATGATCGTAGTTTGAGGAGTTCATGTATTCACTATGTGTTAATGGTTTGGTCCGGTGCTATTAAAAGGAGGCCTTAATATCCCTTAGTTTCCATTAGGACCCCGCTGCCACGGGAGGGTAGGACAAAAGATGCCATGCAAGTTCTTTTTCATAAGCACATATGACTATATTCGGAATACATGCCTACATTACATTCATGAACTGGAGCTAGTTCTGTGTCACCCTGTGTTATGATTGTTACATGATGAACCGCATCCGGCATAATTCTCCATCATCGATCCATTGCCTACGAGCTTTCCATATATTTTTCTTCGCTTATTTACTTTTCCGCTGCTATTGTTACAATCACTATAAAATACCAAAAAATTACTTTTGCTACCGTTGCTGCTACTATCATATTACTTTGCTACTAAATACTTTGCTGCAGATATTAAGTTTCCAGGTGTGGTTGAATTGACAACTTAGCTGCTAATACTTGAGAATATTCTTTGGCTCCCCTTGTGTCGAATCAATAAATTTGGGTTGAATACTCTACCCTCGAAAACTGTTGCGATCCCCTATACTTGTGATAGGGATTTTGAAGGATTTCCAACGCAAGTCAACATACCAAGTACCCATCGCAATCCCGATCTCTCGCATTACATTATTTGCCATTTGCCTCTCGTTTTCCTCTCCCCCACTTCACCCTTTCCGGTTTATTCGCCCTCTCTCTATCCTCCCTCTCTATTTGCCTCTTTTGCCCGTTTCTTGTTTGCTTGTATGGTTGGAATAGTTGTTTATTTATTACTAAATAGAGAACTTAAGATCTATGGATCCTCATCCGCTTGCTAATCTTTTTAAGGGATCTAATTATGATGAACCAGTTGCTAGTAAGTTTTGTGCACTAGATTATCTTTATGAGGTTTTGCTTGAAATTCGTGAATCTGAAAAGTGCGATGAATTACTTTATGAAGCGATTCATGATACATCTTTGAATAAAAAGCATGATTGCAATTATTTTACTATAAACTCTCTTGATGTCAATTGTGCTAATAATATGCAAAACCCTAAGCTTGGTGATGCTAGTTTTGCTATGTCCTCTACTTGTTGCAATGATCATGATTGGGGTGATTCTTCTTATGATATTGAAAATTTATTTAAGCCCCATGATGAATATGAGATTGATAATAGTGTTTGCAATATTATTAAAAGTGGGTTTGGAAGAGTGTCAACTTTAGATCCCACATATTTCGAGAACGATCAATCTTATGAATTTTTTTATAAAAGTGGGTCTGGAAAGGTCATGACTTTAGTTAATGTTAATCCCACTATTTTGGAAGAGTGTCAACTTTGCATGCATGTGGATCATGTTGAAAATATTTTATATGATAGCTATTTTGTTGAATTTGCTTATGATCTTACATATAATTATTACGAGAGAGGAAAATATGGTGGTAGAAATTTTCATGTTACTAAATTACCTCTCGTTATGTTGAGATTGCCATTGTTTCTTTCCGCTTCCTCGCATATGCTAGCTTTTTCTTGCCTTGATAATTTGTTTTCCTATAATATGCCTATGCATAGGAAGTATGTTAGACTTATATGTGTTTGTCATGTGTTTTATGATGCTCTGTTTGTGCTTCAATTCTGGTCTTTCATGTGAGCATCATTGAAATATTATGCCCAGCTATAAGGCCTTAAAGAAAAGCGCTTGTTGGGATACCACCCAATATTTATCCTTGCTGTTATTTAATAAATAAATTATTTAGCCTCTGTTTTGGTTGTGTTTTTTGTGTTTAATTAGTGTTTGTGCCAAGTAGAACCGTTGGGAAGACATGGGGAAAGTCTTGTTGAACTTGCTGTAAAAAAACAGAAACTTTAGCGCTCACGAGAACTTCTATAATTTTTATTTGAAGAGTGATATTTAGTTAATTCTTTTTGCAGATGATTAATAGATAAATTCCTCACGTCCCGCAATTTATTTTAGAATTCTTGGGGTTCCATATCTTGCGCTAGCTACATATTACTACAGACTGTTCTGTTTTTGACAGATTCTGTTTTTTCGTGTGTTGTTTGCTTATTTTGATGAATCTATGGCTAGTAAAATAGTTTATAATCCATAGAGAATTTGGAATACAGTAGGTTTAAAACCAATATAAATAAATAATGAGTTCATTACAGTACCTTGAAGTGGTCTTTTGTTTTCTTTCGCTAACGGAGCTCACGAGTTTTCTGTTTTGAGTTATGTGTTGTGAAGTTTTCAAGTTTTGGGTGAATTCTTTTGATGGATCATGGAACAAGGAGTGGCAAGAGCCTAAGCTTGGAGATTCCCATGTCACCCCCAAGATAATCCAGGGACATCAAAAAGTCAAAGATTGGGGATGCCCCGGAAGGCATCCCCTCTTTTCGTCCACTTCCATTGGTAATTTACTTGGAGCTATATTTTTATTCACCAACATGATATGTGTTTTGCTTGGAGCGTCTTTTATTATTTGTGTCTTTGTTTTTTAGTATGCCACAATCATCCTTGTTGTACACACCTTTTGAGAGAGCCATACATGAATTAAAATTTGATAGAATACTATATGTGCTTCACTTATATCTTTTGAGCGTAGTAGTTTTGCTCTATGTGCTTCACTTATATCTTTTGAGCGTAGTAGTTTTGCTCTATGTGCTTCACTTATATCTTTTGAGCGTTATAATTTTCCTCTATGTTCTTCACTTATATCTTTCAAGCTAGATAATTTTTCTCTATGTGCTTCACTTAAATCTTTTAGAGCACGGTGGTGGATTCGTTTTAAAGAAACTATTGATCTCTCATGCTTCACTTAAATTAATTTGAGAGTCTCTTAATAGCATGGTAATTTGCTTAATAATAATATGCTTGGTATTCAAGATTTGTGAAACTTTCTTTTGAGTCTGTTGAATACTAAGAAAAGATTGAAGCATGATAATTGTTTTGAGATATGGAGATGATAATATTAAAGCCATGCTAGTTGAGTAGTTGTGAATTTAAAGAATACTTGTGTTGAAGTTTGTGATTCCCGTAGCATGCACGTATGGTGAACCGTTATGTGATGAAGTCGGAGCATGATTTATTTATTGATTTTCTTCCTTATGAGTGGCGGTCGGGGACGAGCGATGGTCTTTTCCTACCAATCTATCCCCCTAGGAGCATGCGCGTAATACTTTGCTTTGATAACTTCTAGATTTTTGCAATATGTATATGAGTTCTTTATGACTAATGTTGAGTCCATGGATCATACGCACTCCCACCCTTCCACCCTTGCTAGCCTCTCTAATACCGTGCTACTTTCGCCGGTATCATACACCTACCATATACGTTCCTCAAAACAGCCACCATACCTACCTATTATGGCATTTCCATAGCCATTCCGAGATATATTGCCATGCAACTTTCCACCATCTAGTTCATCATGACACATCCATCATTGTCATATTGCTAAGCATGATCATGTAATTGACATAGTATTTGTGGCAAAGCCACCGTTCATAATTCTTCCATACTTGTCACTCTTGATTCATTGCATATCCCGGTATACCGCCGGAGGCATTCATATAGAGTCATACTTTGTTTTAGTATTGAGTTGTAATCATTGAGTTGTAAATAAATAGAAGTGTGATGATCATCATTAAATAGAGCATTGTCCCAAAAAAAAGAAAGTCCAAAGAAAAAAAAGAAGGCCCAAAAAAATAAAAATAAAAATAAAAAAGGGAGCAATGCTACTATCCTTTTTTCCACACTTGTGCTTCAAAGTAGCACCATGATATATCGAGTCCCATATATTGTGCTTCAAAGTACCACCATGTTCTTCATATAGAGAGTCTCATATGTTATCACTTTCATATACTAGTGGGAATTTTACGTTATAGAACATGGCTTGTATATTCCAATGATGGACTTCCTCAAATTTCCCTAGGTCTTCGTGAGCAAGCAAGTTGGATGCACACCCACTAGTTTCTTTTGTTGAGCTTTCATACATTTATAGCTCTAGTGCATCCGTTGCATGGCAATCCCTGCTCACTCACATTGATATCTATTGATGGGCATCTCCATAGCCCGTTGATACACCTAGTTGATGTGAGACTATCTTCTCCTTTTTGTCTTCTCCACAACCACCATTATATTCCACCTATAGTGCTATATCCATGGCTCACACTCATGTATTGCGTGAAGATTGAAAAAGTTTTGAAAAAAGTTTTGAAAAAGTTAGAGTATGAAATAATTGCTTGGCTTGTCATCGGGGTTGTGCATGATTTAAATACTTTGTGTGGGGAAGATGGAGCATAGCCAGACTACATGATTTTATAGGGATAACTTTCTTTGGCCATGTTATTTTGGGAAGACCTAATTGCTTTATTAGTATGCTTGAAGTATTATTATTTTCTATGTCAATATAAACTTTTTTCTTGAATCTTTCTAATCTGAATATTCATACCACAATTAAGAAGATTTGCATTGAAATTATGCCAAGTAGCACTCCGCATCAAAAATTCTCTTTTTATCATTTACCTACTCGAGGGCGAGCAGGAATTAAGCTCGGGGATGCCTGATACGTCTCCAATGTATCTATAATTTTTGATTGCTCCATGCTATATTATCTACTGTTTTGGATTATATTGGGCTTTATTTTCCACTTTTATATTATTTTTGGGACTAACCTATTAACTGGAGGCCCAGCCCAGAATTGCTGTTTTTTGCCTATTTCGGTGTTTCGGATAAACAGAATATCAAATGGAGTCCAAACGGAATAAAATCTTCGGGAACGTGATTTTCTCACCGAACGTGATCCAGGAGACTTGGACCCTACTGCAAGGGATCAAAGAGGAGGTCACGAGGGTGTGGGGTGCCCCCCCTAGGGCGCGCCCCCTTGCCTCGTGGGCCCCTCGGTGCTCCACCGACGTACTCATTCCTCCTATATATACACACGTACCCCCAAACGATCAGAAAAGGAGCCAAAAACCTAATTCCACCGCCGCAACTTTCTGTATCCACGAGATCCCATCTTGGGACCTGTTCCGGAGCTCTGCCGGAAGAGGGCCATCATCACGGAGGGCTTCTACATCATCCTATCCCCTCCAATGAAGTGTGAGTAGTTTACCTCAGACCTTCGAGTCCATAGATAGTAGCTAGATGGCTTCTTCTCTCTCTTTGAATCTCAATACAAAGTTCTCCCCCTCTCTTGTGGAGATCTATTCAATGTAATCTTCTTTTTGCGGTGTGTTTGTTGAGACCGATGAATTGTGGGTTTATGATCAAGTCTATTTATGAATAATATTTGAATCTTCTCTGAATTCTTTTATGTATGATTGGTTATCTTTGCATGTCTCTTCGAATTATCCGTTTGGTTTGGCCAACTAGATTGGTATTTCTTGCCATGGGAGAAGTGCTTAGCTTTGGGTTCTATCTTGCGGTGTCCTTACCCAGTGACAGAAGGGGCAGCAAGGCACGTATTGTATCATTGCCATCGAGGATAACAAGATGGGGTTTATTTCATATTGCATGAATTTATCTCTCTACATCATGTCACCTTGCTTAAGGCGTTACTCTATTTTTAACTTAATACTCTAGATGCATGCTGGATAGCGGTCGATGAGTTGAGTAATAGTAGTAGATGCAGAATTGTTTCGATCTACTTGTCACGGACGTGATGCCTATATACATGATCATGCCTAGATATTCTCATAACTATGCTCAATTCTGTCAATTGCTCAACAGTAATTTGTTCACCCACCATAGAATACTTATGCTCTTGAGAGAAGCCACTAGTGAAACCTATGGCCCCCGGGTCTATTGTCATCATATCAATCTCCATTACTTTAATATTTCTTTGCTTTTTACTTTGCTTTTACTTTTTTACTTTGCATCTTTATATCAAAAATACCAAAAATATTATATCAATCAGATCTCACTCTTGTAAGTGACCGTGAAGGGCTTGACAACCCCTAATCGCGTTGGTTGCGAGTAGCTATCACTTTGTGCAGGTACGAGGGACTTGAGTGTGGGCTCCTACTGGATTGATACCTTGTTTCTCAAAAACTAAGGGAAATACTTATGCTACTCTGCTGCATCATCCCTTCCTCTTCGGGGAAAACCAATTGAAGCTCAAGACGTAGCAGATCTCTTTTACCATGAATTACAATGTCTAGTCAGTCCTTGATCTTTAAAGGTGCTCTGCATTTATGTTTTGCAGTCTCAGAAAGGTCTAGTGAGATACCATCTTCTTATATCATATTATGATTGTCTTGAGAAACTGTTGTCATCTGAGATTTATTATTATTGCTCGCTAGTTGATTATGCCATTGATATGAGTAAACTTGAGACCTAAGCGTTATTGTGAATGCGGTTAGTCATAATCTTTGCTGAAAACTTGAATGCTGGCTTTACATATTTACAAAACCAAGAGCAAATAGAGTTTGTAAAAGTTTTTCTTTATCACTTTCAGTTTATCAACCGAATTGCTTGAGGACGAGCAAAGGTTTAAGCTTGGGGGTGTTGATACGTCTCCGTCGTATCTACTTTTCCAAACACTTTTGACCTTGTTTTGGACTCTAACTTGCATGATTTGAATGGAACTAACCCGGACTGACGTTGTTTTCAGCAGAATTGCTATGGTGTTATTTATGTGCAGAAACACAAGTTCTCGGAATGACCTGAAACTTCACGGAACATATATTCGGAAATAATAAAAGATCCTTGCAAAAGTTGAAGACCAGGGGGCCCACCACCTATCCACGAGGGTGGGGGCACGCATACCCACCTAGGGCGCGCCCCCATAGCTCGTGGGCCCCCCTGGAGCTCCTCCGACCTCAACTCCAACTCTATATATTTGCTTTCGGGGAGAAAAAAATCAGAGAGAAGAATTCATCGCGTTTTATGATACGGAGCAGCCGCCAAGCCCTAAAACCTCTCAGGAGGGCTGATCTGGAGTCCGTTTGGGGCTCCGGAGAGGGGAATCCGTCGCCATCGTCATCATCAACCTTCTTCCATCACCAATTTCATGATGCTCACCGCCGTGCGTGAGTAATTCCATCATAGGCTTGCTGGACGGTGATGGGTTGGATGAAATCTATCATGTAATCGAGTTAGTTTTGTTAGGGTTTGATCCCTAGTATCCACTATGTTCTGAGATTGATGTTGCTATGACTTTGCTATGCTTAATGCTTGTCACTAGGGCCCGAGTGCCATGATTTCAGATCTGAACCTATTATGTTTGCATCAATATATGAGAGTTCTTGATCCTATCTTGCAAGTCTACAGTCACCTATTTTGTGTTATGATCCGTTAACCCCGAAGTGAGAATAATCAGGATACTTACCGGTGATGACCATAGTTTGAGGAGTTCATGTATTCACTATGTGTTAATGCTTTGTCCGGGTACTGTATTAAAAGGGGGATAATATTAGTTAGTTTCCATTAGGATCCCGCTGCCATGGGAGGGTAGGACAAAAGATGTCATGCAAGTTCTTTTCCATAAGCACGTATGACTATATTCGGAATACATGCCTACATTACATTGATGAACTGGAGCTAGTTCTGTGTCACCCTATGTTATGATTGTTACAAGATGAACCACATCCGACATAATTCTCCATCACCGATCCATTGCCTACGAGCTTTCCATATAATGTTCTTTGCTTATTTATTTTTCCGTTGCTATTGTTACAATCACTACAAAATACTGAAAACATTACTTTTGCTACCGTTACCGCTACTATCATATTACTTTGCTACTAAATATTTTGCTGCAGATATTAAGTTTCCAGGTGTGGTTGAATTGACAACTCAGCTACTAATACTTGAGAATATTCTTCGGCTCCCCTTGTGTCGAATCAATAAATTTGGGTTGAATACTCTACCCTCGAAAACTGTTGTGATCCCCTATACTTGTGGGTTATCACGTATTGCTTCTTCCATTGTTTCGCCTCACGGGGGACGCGCATCTAGCGACCCGACCTCAAACGGTCAAGTCTCTGTGCATAAGTGTCATCCCTTGATTGGTATTGCTGACACACATAGTACTCGAGGATTTATAACAGAGTTCGATCACACACTTATTACATCGAGTGTTTCAAAAAGAGTACTTATTAGAATAATATGGCTGAAGGCCATCTAAAATAAGATAACTGCGCAAGCTTCGAGTGTAAATGAGTCCATCCAACTCTACAGCAAAATTGAGTGCACGGCAATGACCTAGCGCACCTTACTCTTCGTCTAAAAATTCTGCAACATAATACGTTGCAGCCTGTGTAGGTCAGCACATGGAATATGCTAGCAATATAATAGTATAGAGCAATAAACAAATAAAAACTATCGCTACATGCATATATGGCTGGTGGAGGCTCTATAGTTATTATTTGCATAAAGCTAGTTTTTCCCTATAACAAAGGAATATATTTTATTTAACTACAAAGTTTGTTAAAAACATTGAGAAGGTAACCCCAACTCAATCCCAAAATAATATTAATAACCTAACAAATTAATTAAGTAAAGTGATGAGATGAGATCAAAATCAATAATTCAAGTACCAGATATTCAAGATGTCCATAACCGGGGATAGGGCTAATCATGATTAGTTTGTACACTCTGCAGAGGTTTGCGCACTTTTCCCCACAAGACTCGATCTCGTCCATTGTATTTCTCACACTGCATGGTGTTTGAGAAACGGGTGACTGAGACACAGTCTTTCCGAAGAGGTCCCCTTAACCGATAGATAGGCCGGTACACCTACAATCCCCTACATCTGCTAGCCCATCATGGAAAGGATTCCCACAACTTACTCAACTATGCCAGAGCCCATAATGGCTTGTGGCTACACACGGAAGTTTCTAGCATGAATAATCCTTGGAAAACACTGGATTCCCCAGGCGCCCACAAACAATCCACCCAGATTCCCTAGGTGCTAACAAACGAAGTGATTTTATAGAGCGGTGGGCGGGGGAGCACCCCGGGATCTCATTGGACAACACTGGATGCCCCAGGTGCCCCCAAACAATCGACTTAGTTGTGTATTAAAGTAGCCACCTTAAGTTTCCCATAGTTAATCATAACTCTCACATCTTTCATGAATTCCCTCAAACACCAAAACACGTCTATGAGCATACCATAGAAGTATAAGCATAGCGTAGTAACACATAGGGTTTGATATATAAGACAATAGGTTCTACCTCATCAACTACTTCCTAGTACCCACATGTTATCATTCCTACTCATGCAATGTTTGAGGGTTGAAACTAATGCATAAAAATTGGGTAATAAAGGGATATGATCAAAGTGTTACTTGCCTTGCCGACGTTCGAAAAACCCTAGAGATTTGTAGAAGCAAGCCTCGCACTCTGGAAACTCTATCGTGAACAAACAATAGCATACATAAGCACTCAAGCATAAGGTGCAAAGGTAAAACCCAAAAGAAAAGAACTCAACTGAAAATTCAAGAGAATAGCTTCAATTTGCAAAAAAGGATCGATCGAATCGGAGCTACGAAACTCAAACTACGATCAAAAGAACTTCAAAATCAAAACCAAATTTTAAATTTTGAAAATCATGTTCAAGTTGATTATCTGGATATAGGGGATCGATACGAAGATTTTGGTGTTGGTTTCACTGGATTTGGACAAACGACCAAAAAGTAGCGAAGGTTTGAAGATCAGGGACTAATCTGCGATAAAAGTAATTACAGATAGGTCCCTAGATGAAAATAAACAGAAAAGGAAAAATCTACGGAACAAACATCCGCTAACAGAGAATGGATGACCGCATGACAGGCCATGCTCCCCCGCCCACCGCTCTGTAAAATCACTTCGTTTTTACTACTTCCTCCATCTCAGTTTACAGGGCATGCACATCGTTCTAGATTGAGAATTTAACTAGCTATATATGTATTATATGTGATGAACAATATATGTTTAGAAACTACATCCGCTTAAGAATCCAATGATATACTTTTTGTGACATAGTAACTCATATTTAGTTAGTCAAATGGATGACCTAGAACTACGTGCACGCCCTATAAACCGAGACGGAGGGAGTAGTATCTTTTTTTATCAATATAGTCAGGATTCACCAAGGAGGAAAACCAAGTGGTAGGCTACACCTGTCGTGTTGGCGTGGCCACTCAAGCAGGGTCAATACGCACACGAAATGGCGACACACTTAACATGACCCCTTTGGCCGACATGTGGCTCATCCACCGTCTTGTTCCATGTACGATGCAACAAATTACAGTTCTGAGCAGCGGTTGGACTTGGAAGCACCCTAGTCGTAGTGCTGCAGTAGTAGTAAATGAGAGATGAGGGGTCAAATCACAAAGCCCCACCTTTCCCGCATTAAGCTGGACGACGAAGCAACCATCGTCTCACTCTAGGGTGCAGGAGCATTAAGAAAAGAGAAAATCACAAAGCTACCAAGGTCACCCTAGGGTGGGAGCCTCCATTACAAATCTGCTTCTCCCTCATCCTCTTGAAGAAAACCGATGATCGTGCGGCGGGTATGGTTTGTAGGAGTACCACGGCATGCGGGGCCACGACGTAGTAAACGGGTGAGGGATTGAGTTCGAGTTGATGCCTTAATACAGGTGGGCCGCTTGGTTTTACGGGAACGAGGCAGCATTTTGGGTTCAGGGACTAGTGAAGATATATGTAAAAAAATTGTGGACGTAGGTTCCACTAAAAGGCAATGACACATGGGCCCCGCATTTTCATACAGCCGCGGCCGCGTGAAATTTTCTACTAAAAAATAATGCATAAAAGTTCCTCCAAAAACACATATAACTAATGGGAGGTGAATGTATGCTTAAAATGAAAGTGTAATACAAAGAGAAAAATGAATTGTTGTTAAAAGAATGACATTTCTAACAAAAATGTGAATGTGAACTACATATGTGCGCACATGACCAACACATACATTGTCAATACAAAATCTAATGCAACAAATAATTTATGAGTAACATGCATGAATTGAAGATGTGGTTCTTGAATGCATAGAGTACAAAAACAATGTAATTTATGACTTGCATGCACGATGTGTTCTTGTGCCATAGTTTCATGTCCAGAAAAAAAGCTACTAGTGGGTTGTACTAGCTATTTGAGAATAGAAGATGTATACATGGAAGTTCTAGGGAATGAGATGACATGTATCTCAATATCTATCAGTAGGGATTGGAAAAAAGATGTCATTTGGTTCACATCATAGGAACTTTTCTACTGAAAATGTAGAGATGACATGTATCTCAATTCCTATGAGGAGGGATTAGAAAAGAGATGTCATTTGGATCACATCATAGGATCTTTTATGTTGAATATACGCTAATGTTTACTTTCCTTTGAAATTGTGGGAATATAGGAATCCAGTCATATGAACCAAGTGGCTCTACAGCTATAAAAACGATATCATGTTTATTTTCCTTTGAAATGTGGAGTATATGAAACTATTCCTATGAACAAATTGGCTCTAAAGGAAAAAATCCTATAAAAATCATATCATATAGAGTTCCTATCATATTCCTCCACACCAAAGGATGTTTGGAATTGCTGCAAGTAATACGATGGTCTTTCTTTGTACACTCCTCCCCCATCTTTATAGTTACCTCTCGAAGATGAATGAAATGATATATACTGGGTATTCTATATGTGCATTCTGGTACACAAAAACTCTGTAAAAAGTTTGCGAGGTTTGAATTATCAACAAATCTATATGCACTACATTTTGGAACGGAGGGAGGAGCATACGGTAGTTGCTAACACTCACGTAGAAGATTTGTGTGTCAGAGGAGTGGCTGTTCTGTTAAATGACATGGCAAAACTGACACTGTCAGATGCCGATCTAACGGTTCTTACGGCGTTTGCCAGGACACGACTTGTGGCAAACGTTTGTCACATATGATTTACGCACACTTGCATTGCATCGATACATGCCCCTCTCTCTCAGGCACACATGCACCCTCACAAGTCACGACTCTCCCGAGTCCTCTCGCACCCACCGTCTATCTATAGGTAGACGTCGCACACATATGTGCTCTTCACACCCTACCCTCAGAACTTCTAACAAATAAAAGACGTCGCACACCTTTTATTTTAACTTACACTTCACACACTTATACTATTACTCTTGTGGTGAACGTTCTTTGGGCGTAGTATATTGTACTCTCATGATGAGAAGCGGCGCATGCACACACTCTTTATCTCACACCCACTCGCGGGTACACGTAGGAGCACATTTTTTGAAGCTAGGAGCGCATTTGTTTACAAAAATGCATCCCAATTGACATTTTGACAAGTCTAATTTTCAACTTGATGGAGGGTCAGGGACCGCACGTGAATGATACAGTATAGTGCGTCCTGGACGCGGTGGCACCTTATTGATCGAGTTTTATTTTTACTTGAACTTTAAATGAAAATAGTGGTTTGTGCGTACTCAATTCAATAACGACTGGTACAACAAAATCACTCCACTATATATTTAAGTAGGAGCCTCAGCGCTTGCTTTACTAGGGTTCCTCTCTTTCACTCTCTCATGCTCTACAGATCTAAGCAAGACATAGGTGGCCACACTCTCTCTGCTCATGGCTGGTCACAAATCTAGCCGGACCACCTCGACCGTGGTAGGGGTGTAGGTGCATTGTTCACGCGGTCGTCGATAGCGAGGGAGGAGACCAACACCTTCCCGTGTGTCACCATCGCGGCCATGCCGTTCTCTTCGAGACAGCAACGACTCTGGAGAGCCTCCGACCCCTTCTTCCTCCCTAAGGTATTATAGCCAAGATGCGGCCTCTGACGCCGTATTTGCCACATGCCGACGACCCTCAGGTATATATTCCTTTGAAACCTACCTTGCTCTACTACCCCAGCTCCCCTCGTGGCTTTGTGTGGATATTTTTCTACTTCTGTTGGCTGTTCCAAAGCCACCTAGACTCTTACTATAATTCGAGGTAAAGCTAGTTCATACAGTCGAATTTAAGAGTTGGTTCAAACAGGGAAGAAAGTGGGAAAGATGTAGCAAGAATCTAGGACTTGGTGCTAAGAGGAAACAGGGGAAAGTAGTAGATACTGGCTACCCAACTGGTCTCTTGGTTGAAATGGCGAAGAAAGCGTGGTGGATGGCAAAGGGTGGTGGGAAGTGGACCTGTCTCTTGGTCGAAAAGGGATAGAAAGTGAGGGGTGTTGGGGGACAACGCAAATGAGAACGAGCAGGTCTAGATTTCTTGTGCTCACATAGGAAAATGTCACCGAGGAGATAAAAATGGGACAAATGCAGACATGCTTCCTGAGTGTTTGCCGCTGTCGGCAACCACATCTGCCTCACCATTTTATGCCCCTGCTGTATCTACGCCCATATCGCTACCGTTAATGTAAAATCACATGAAGCATTAAGCAATGCCACCTAATGTCACTTTTAAGTAATGGTCTAGTGCTGTCAATAAATTGAAGCAATGCCACCTAATGTCACTGAGGGAGTCCTGGATTAGGGGGTATCCGGACTGTCGGACTATATCCTTTGGTCGGACTATCGGACTATGAAGATAAAAGATTGAAGACTTCGTCCCGTGTCCGGATGGGACTCTCCTTGGCGTGGAAGGCCAGCTTGGCAATTCGGATATGTAGATCTCCTTCCTTGTAACCGACTCTGTGTAACCCTAGCCCTCTCCGGTGTCTATATAAACCGGAGAGTTTAGTCCGTAGAGAGGACACACAATCATACCATAGGCTAGCTTCTAGGGTTTAGCCTCTTCAATCTCGTGGTAGATCAACTCTTGTACTACTCATATTATCAAGAACAATCAAGCAGGATGTAGGGTATTACCTCCATCAAGAGGACCGAACCTGGGTAAACATCGTGTCCCCCGCCTCCTGTTACCATCCGCCTAGACGCACAGTTCGGGACCCCCTACCTGAGATCCGCCGGTTTTGACACCGACATTGGTGCTTTCATTGAGAGTTCCACTGTGCCGTCACCGTAAGGAAGGATGCCTCGTATCGTTGTTAAAAACAACATTATCGCCGGGGGAGCCCTGGCTATCTGCCAAACTCTCTGGCTAGGCAGTTTCATCATGACTGCCCGTTCACCTGCTGCACTGACGATGACTTCTCGGGTCATCGAAAACAGCCTCCACGTTGGCTCGGAATTTGCCGAGCAGACAGATCCAATGGAGCTCTCATCCCTAAACTAGCTCTTGGATCGCATCACCGCCTGGGGAGTCGCTACGGACTATGATCAGATTGGGCTTAAACCCGATCAAAGGGAGATTAACTCTCCACCGGTCACCCATCATATTGCGGTGGTGGAGGAACAATGCGGCGATTCTTCCTCTTATCTTGAGGACTAACTATGTCCGGATTCCTGAGCTCTCCGAGCCGGATACCCGTTTACGGGAGGACACCACCCAAGCCCTAAACCTAGAGTCAGGCGGCGGGCCAGACTTATCGAGCAACATCCCGGAACCCGAACTTCCAAGATTGGAAACTCCTCGGCCCCTGTGTCTCAGATCGGGTAAGGGTTCGGACTCAAATCCACCCACCTACCCAAATATAAACGATCTTTCCCACATCAGGCAAGTGCCCCAGGAAACAGTACATCATTATTGGGCCAGATTCCTCCTTGTGATGAACAAGGTTAAGGACTGTCGCGAGGAAGACGCAGTCTCATTTTTCCGCAATAATCGCACGGACAAGGGAATCCTTAACGCCATAAGTCGCCATGACATATCATGCTTGGCTGACTTGGCGTCCATAGTACGAAAGTACTGTGCGATGGAAAGCGCCTGGAAAACCGAAACGAAATTTTGGGATAATCCGGCTCCCAATATACGCCAAGTCCGAAGTAAAAGGGTGCACTATCATAATACACCCGAGTTAATTACAAAGAAGCAAAAACCCTCTACAGGGACCGTATTGGACGGATGGCTCAACGGACCCTGCAAAATTCATAGTACAGCGGATACCATACCAACCCATAGCCTTAGAGCATGTTGGGTACTCCGGCAGGTGGCCAAAAGTGGTGAGGATCTTCTCATCCCAGATGCCACAGAGCACCCTCCCGGGGAGAACAATATGGTATTAACAGTTATTGAAACCTTCGCATCAAATAATAGGCGCAAGCGAACACTCAGCAGCCTTGCCGAAATCTGCCACTTGGCAGCAATAAATCCATGGAGTGACACAACTATTACCTTCAATGCCAGTGACGAACCTAAATTCTGAACAGCCCGAGCACCAACTGCACAGGTGCTCAGTCCAATTGTGGACGGCTTTTGACTCACCAAAGTACTTATGGACGACGGCAGTGGATTAAACCTCATATATGAGGAAACTCTTCAAAAAATGGAAATAGACTGGAACCGCATTGAGCAAAGCAGCACAACATTCAGAGGAATCATCCCCAGTCGAGAAGCACACTGTGCTGGGAAAATCACACTAGATGTGGTATTCGGCACGCCGGAGAACTACAGGTCCGAAGAAATTACATTCCAAGTGGCCCCGTTCAGTAGCGGATACCACACCCTTTTAGGGCGGGAGGCATTCATGATCTTCCAAGCCATACCCCATTACAGGTACATGAAGCTCAAAATGCCCGGGCCCAACGGAATCATCACTCTCGCTAGTGATCCGGACACAGCACTCCGCGCCAAAAACAAAACAGCTGCATTGGCCCTCAAGGCATTATCCGAAGCCCTTTCGGCCGAGGAATTAACTGCGCTATGCTCCAGAGTGGACAGGGACGACGTGATACTTGACAAGAGATCCAAGTCCACCTCTTTTAAACCAGCGGATGAAATAGTCAAATTCCAGGTCCACCCAACGGACCCTACAAAAACAGCCTCCATCGGGGCACAGTTAAACCCCGCCATGGACGCCGCACTACGAGAGTTCTTGCGCGAGAATTGGGACATATTCGCCTGGCACCCCTCAGACATGCCAGGAATCCCACGCAAGCTAGCCGAGCACAGGCTTAATATTCTAAAGGGATTCAAGCCAGTCAAGCAGACTCTTCGGCGTTTCTCTGAACCTAAGAGACAAGCTATGGGAGAGGAACTAGCCAAGTTATTGGAGGCCGGATTCATTGGAGAAATAAAACACCTGGACTGGCTTGCAAACCTGGTGATGGTACCAAAGAAGGAAAAATCCTGGCGCCTATGTGTCGATTTCAAGGACATCAACAAGGCTTGCCCAAAGGATCCCTCCCCCCCCCCACGCATCGATCAAATTATCGATGCTACTGCAGGACATGATTCATTGTGTTTCCTCGACACATACTCCGCCTACCACCAAATCAAGATGGCGGAGTCCGACCAAGCCGCAACGAAATTTATCACACCATACGGCCCCTTCTGTTTCAACACAATGCCTTTTGGGATCAAAAACGCCGGCACAACATATCAGCGCATGATTCAGACATGTCTGGAGAAACAGATCGGCAAAACAGTAGAGGCATACGTAGATGATGTGGTCATAAAAACCAAACATGTAGACTCTCTAATAGACGACTTGAGGCTCACATTCGACAACCTCCGAACATACGAGATCAATCTCAATCCAGAAAAATGTGTTTTCGGTGTACCAGCCGGAAAGATCCTGGGTTTCATTGTCTCCAGTAGAGAAATTGAAGCAAATCTCTGTCACAGTTAGCTATCCCAACAGACCTCAAACAAATTCAGAAATTAACCGGATGTGTGGCGGCTCTAAGCCGCTTTATCTCCTGCTTAGGAGAAAAGGCATTACCCCTTTATCGCCTCCTTCGGCGCACCAAACACTTTGAGTGGACGGACGCTGCCAAAGCCAGATTGGAAGAAATAAAAGCCATACTGGCAACCAACCCAATCCTGGCCGTGCCAAAGATCGGCGAACCAATGCTGTTGTACATTGCGGCAACTCATTAGGTTGTAAGTGCAGTGCTCGTCGTCGAACGAGAAATGGACGGACATAAATTCCCCCTTCAAAAGCCAGTATATTATGTATCCACTATCCTCACTCCATGCAAATCACGGTACCCACATTATCAAAAGATAGCCTATGCGGTATTCATGGCATCCGAGAAGCTGCGACACTACTTTCAAGAGTGTTCAATTACAGTAGCCTCGGAAGTGCCACTTAATGATATTATAAACAACCGCGATGCCACGGGTCGGATTGCCAAATGGGCCATTGAGCTCCTCCCATTCGACATAACATACAAACCCCAACGAGCCATTAAATCACAAGTATTGGACGACTTTGTCGCCGAATGGACGGAAGCCGAACTCCCTAAAGAGTATGGCACATACTCCAATTGGATCATGCACTTCGATGGCTCCAAAATGTTGGCTGGTCTGGGGGCTGGCGTCGTCCTGACGTCCCCAACCGGAGATACAGTTCAATACGTACTACAGATATTGTATACATACTCCAACAACGCAGCCGAAGACGAAGCCCTGTTACATGGTCTTCGGATGGTAGTTTCCATGGGCATTCAACGCGTGGAGGTGCATGGGGATTCGAACCTCGCAATATCCCAAATAAATGGGACTTCGATGCCAAGGATCCGAAGATGGCGGCCTATCGCAACACCGTCCGAAAGATGTCAGCTCGGTTCGAGGGGCTCGAATTTCACCTTGTGGCTCGGGAAAACAATCAGGCGGCGGATATCCTCGCCCACATCAGCGCAAAACGCGATGCGGTCCCACCCAACATCTTTTTGGAGAGGTTGTTTAAGCCATCTGTGGTATGGGAAGGGGACACTGGTAAGAATAGTCCCGACCCGGCCAAAATGCCCGATACCGAACACTCTGACATAATCGGAGGCTCTGCCATCGAAATAACACCTTTAGCCCACGTAATAATGGCCATCATCGCCCCATCTACAGAACCATTGCTGGCCTACCTAACTAGGAAGGAACTTCCCGAGGACCAAAATGAGGCACACTGCATAGTGCGGCGATCTGAAGCCTACAGGGTCCACGAGGGAGAACTATATAATAAAAGCACTACCGGAGTCCTTCAAAGGTGCATCTCCGAAGAGGAAGGGCGGAAGCTTTTGGCAGAAATTCATGCCGGACTCGGCGGCCACCATGTCGCAGCCTGGGCCCTTGTAAGCAAGGCCTTTCGTACAGGTTTTTATTGGCCGATGGCCTAGGTAGATGCACAGGACTTGGTCCAACGCTGCCACATGCCACGCACCGCCCTACAAACAATCCCCATTACCTGGCCCTTCGCGGTTTGGGGGCTTGACATGGTTGGACCCCTTAAAGGGGGAACCCATAAGAAAAAAAAATACTTACTGGTCATGGTGGATAAATTCACCAAATGGATAGAAGCCAAACCTGTTAAAACGGCCGAATCCGGACCGGTGACAGACTTCATATCCGGGGTTGTACACCGTTATGGCGTCCCCCACAGCATCATCACCGACAATGGCACGAACTTCACGGCCGGCGAGGTAAAACTGTGGTGCAGCAACATGGGCATTAAGCTCGATTATGCCTCTGTCTATCACCCACAAACTAATGGCCATGTTGAGCGAGCAAATGGTCTTATCATGAGCGGCATCAAACCCATATTCGTGCGGTCCTTAAAGGAGTCTAACATGCACTGGGTAGAGCAGCTCGACTCCGTACTCTGGGGCTGCGGACCACGCCGAATCGTACTACCAGATACACACCCTTCTTTATGGTGTACGGCGCAGACATTGTTCTGCCCTGCGACATAATTCATGACTCACCTCGAGTGCGCATGTACGAAAAAAGAGAAGCCGAGCTCGATCGGCAGGACAGTCTAGACACCTTGGAGGAGGAGCGCGATGTGGCAAAAGCCTATTCCGCATTCTATCAGCAACAAGCTCACAGATACCAAAGCAGAGAAGTATGGGCCAAAACTTATAACGTTGGCGAGCTAGTTATACGCCTGTCGGAGAAGAAAAAGACCAAGCTCGAGCCCAAATGGGAAGGTCCCTTCATTATTGACCAAGTTCTGACCGGTGGAGCGTACCGTCTGCGGGATGCATCGAGTAATCGACTTGAGCCGAACCCATGGAACGCAGCCAGGCTCCGAAGATTTTACGCCTAGTGCTGGACTCTATGTTCATCTCCTTCCTCTGCCCATTTTTTGCATATACATTATCTGTCTTTTTTCTATTTCTTTCTTTTATTATTTCTCAAGGCCTTCAAGGGCCAACTTGTGGCTTGCTTGCACACTATTGACGCGCTAACCGTGCTCATTATACCTGGGGGCTTCTTACACAGAAGCTTAATTATTTATCTGGGCTTCATGCCCCGCACATGTGTTATTCTTCCGCATGTACCTTTTCTTCGCCATTATATGCATCGATATGACTTAAGTTTTGGCCAAGCTGGGTTGCCTGGCTCTTGTATTTATGCCCTACGTTCCCCTTAATTCGGCTAGGGCATAAGGGGAGCACCTCTGCGATTGTTACTACCGGGTCAGCCGGATGTGTACCTCAGACTGGGTGAAGCCGAAAGCTAGCGTTCTTAAGGGAATATTCGGTCGGTGAACAAAAGATGATTTTTATTTATTTTGCATATGTGCCCCAGATGTTTTTGCCTGAGTCTTCTCTCGCAGTCCAGACATGCACTTTAGGGCATGCGTACCTAGGGAAAGGAACCCTTAACGGAACTATTCTCCCTGGAAGATGTTTCTTACTACCCATGTAATATAACATAACTAGTTGGGTACTTGTCTGTTCAAGCACTAATGACCCCTACGCCTGGTTTCCACGCATACCCCAGTACTTATATAACTGAGCAGGTATTCGGATACACTCCGGACTATCGGGTCCCGAGGTTGAAGCGAAAAGGTCCGCCATGACAATTGATTTACAATCCAGCTAGAAGGCATTATACATGTCACTTTAATTACATAGTCATGTAGACTGACTAAATTCCTCTTCTATACCATCCAATAGGCTGTCTAGCATACAATCCTGTTCGGAATACTTTGCGGCTAATTCTACTTGCCCATAAACTAAGCTAACGGGGATCACTTTCCCATCAGGCCCCACGGGTCCGACCTCGGCCATGTGTTTGGGTCAGCCTTGGTATACCGCGTCTTCACCATGGCCCAGGCTTCCCTGGCACGTTGACGGCAGGCCGATATCTTCCATAATTGGAAGTGTCGCCGTGCTCCCTTGATCTTCTCTGCAAGCTCTCCAATGCCTGCTCGTAGGGAGACGGATGGCCACAAGGCCTGGGCAATACCTTGCATCACCTGCCGAACTTGTTCATGAAGTTGTGAGAGATCGGGTACAAGATCACCCGCAGACCCGGGCATCTCCTCCATGGGACGACCCGTCAGCATACCTGCAGACATAACTCTGTTAGCTGGCTTCTCCGCCACACTCTTTTAAGGTTTGTTCAAGCACTTACTGAAAATGCCGCGTCGAAGCCGCTTATTCTCCTTCACGGAGTCCGCAAGCTGGGCTCGAACATATTTTAGTTCCATGCTCAGCTTGGTATTGGCGTCTTGGAGATTGTTTTTCTCCCGCATGACCTTAGTCAGCACGCGTTCGCTAGCCTTTAGCTGTCGTACGACATGCTGGTCCTCTGGATTCTCTCCGGAGTCATCTGCAATATCTATTGTTAGATCTGCAGCTATGCCGCACACTATATGGTAACTATCATTCTTTGAAACAAATGTTACCAGCTGGGGACTTTTCAGGTTCCTTCAATGCAGCAATGACGGCCCTAAGTTGGGTCCTGCATTCCTCCAGCTCCTGTGACATTCAAGTATTCTTCTCTATAAGAAACTGCACAATAAACGATCCTTAAATCAGTTGTGCCAACTGTTTCAAGTCTCAGGCGCTACTGATATATATACTCATCAAATTTTCTTACCCATACATCCTTTACATACTGGTCTGTGGCTCTTGCTAGACCATTTTGAGCAGCACGGATGTACACATCTCCCGAGTTGAATGCATCAAACGCCTCTCGGGAAAAACAAGCATCACGGAGTACGGCTTGGCGACGCCTGTGATTCATGGCGCTCTCCACTTTGGAATTCATAGCGGATATCTTATCTGCATCCTCTATAGAAGGAGCATCCGGCGTGTACCTTGTGTTAGCTTCCGCCTCTGTGTCCGGCCCTGGAGCCCGACTGGTAGAGGCGTGATCGGTGACCTCTCCGGATATTGTCCGGCGAGCGTTCTTCCTTCTAGGAAACACGGGGGTTATTGTGTTTTTAAAGACGACAACCATGGAGTGAGGTGTTGCATCATACCTCTGCGTTGGCGTCTGCGTCCGGAACGCCTTCCTTTTTAGCTTGTTCCGCTTTGAAACCCTTGTTGGCGAGTCGCCGCGGGCTCGGCACGGCGTCCCGAGGGCCTTCCCTATAAAACACTGTTTGTATATGGTAGGTGAAGTGCATAAAAGGAAATCATTTTCAAAGGTTGGGACTCCGGTCTCATTTACATGCGAGGCTGGGAGTAGCCCAGGGTAGTCGGCCATAATGGCCACCATGGCGTCATCACACCTTAGCTGATAGAAAATCCTATCAATCAGCTCCACAAATATGTCTGGATCCTCTTTCAGGCCAGGGTCGAGGACCCTCTCAGGATCCTCCGGTTGTGGAGGTGTGCTATTGATCTCCCCTACCGCCTTACGTAGTTCCTGCGATGAAACGGCAAGGTAAATATTTATCACGAAAACAAGGGTAGGATGGAAGTAAAAAGAGCAGAAGCTCACCCAGCTTCGAGGGTTGTTCATGGAGAATCCATCCCGTGGCTTGATGCGGAGGAACTCCTCTTCTTACCCCTTATACAGATCGGATAGAATTTTTGCTAGAGCAGTAACTGAGTCCGGTCCCTTGTGCCCTCAGCGAGTGACATCATCTTCCCCGTTGAAGTGCCACATGGGGTGGCCTCGATACTGAAGTGGCTGCACCCCCCGCATAATGCATATTGCCATAACCTTGGTTATGGTCAATCCTGATTTGGCTAGCAACTTTATCCGTCCCATCAGATAAAATACGTCTCTATCGTCTTCCTCCTGTGGGCTCCGTGGGCGCCAGCTTAGGCGTTTCTTCAAAGGGGCGTTGTGGAACTCAGGAAGACCAATCTGGATAGGATCCGGGAGAGGAACATCCTCCATATAAAACCACTCCGAAGGATAGTCCTCGGACATCTTCTTCGGGGTACCGGATAGGTATCCGGTCCCGGCGATGCGCCATACTTCGGCTCCGCCCACTTGATATATTGATCCCCTCTGTGTACGGGGCACAAGGCAGAACAACTTCTTCCACAGCGCGAAATGAGCTTCGCAACCCAGAAACAGCTCGCAAAGGGCTACGTAACCAGCGATGTGCAGTATGGAGGCAGGGGTGAGGTTGTGCAACTGGAGGCCATAGAAATCCAGGCGCCCTCGGAGAAATGGATGGATTGGAAATCCGAGTCCCCTTAACAAATAAGGGACAAGGCATACCCGCTCTCCCTTAGAGGGGTTGGGAAAGCTCTCCGCTTGCTCCTGCCATTATAGGTGGCGAGCCCGGCTCGAACCGGGACCATATACACTGGAGGGAGGAATCCCTGGGTCTGTAGCTTCACTAATTGGCTGTGCGGGACGGAACACTTCTCCCAGTCTCTGGGCTTGGGGTTGCGGGAACAAGAGGAGGAGCTGCACTGGCCGACCAAGTTGGGATGGATTTTTTCGGGTGCACTCCGATGAATGCTCGCTGAGGGAGGATGGTGTGGTTTGGATCTCAGGATCCTCATCTCTTTAATAGACAGTTCATTCACATAGATGGGGTGGTAAATTTAGAACCACCCTGGCTCCTCACATTCTCTTGACACGTGGAAGATGGCCATTATTGGACGCAGAAGCCAAGAAGCGCAACATTTACGAGAAGCCGGACACTATTTAACAGGTACTCAGAGTTTGAAGAAGAACCTGCCTTGCAATGCCGAAGACAATCTGCGTGCCGGACTCGTCGTCATTGAAGCCTGGTTCAGGGGATACTGAGGGAGTCCTGGATTAGGGGGTATCCGGACGACCGGACTATATCCTTTGGCCGGACTGTCGAACTATGAAGATGCAAGATTGAAGACTTCTTCCCGTGTCCGGATGGGACTCTCCTTGGCGTGGAAGGCAAGCTTGGCAATTTGGATATGTAGATCTCCTTCCTTTTAACCGACTCTGTGTAACCCTAGCCCCCTCCGGTGTCTATATAAACCGGAGGGTTTAGTCCGTAGAGAGGACACACAATCATACCATAGGCTAGCTTCTAGGGTTTAGCCTCTTCGATCTCGTGGTAGATCAACTCTTGTACTACTCATATTATCAAGAACAATCAAGCAGGACGTAGGGTATTACCTCCATCAAGAGGGCCCGATCCTGGGTAAACATCGTGTACCCCGCCTCCTGTTACCATCCGCCTAGACGCACAGTTCGGGACCTCCTACCCGAGATCCGCTGGTTTTGACACCGACAGTCACTATTAAGTAATGGTCTAGTGCCGTCGGTAAATTGAAGCAATGCCACCACCATTTTATGATGTGTTTCCATCTTGCTTTATTTCCCATGAATTGTGTTTTTGCAGTTACACTTAAATCTCACACTGCTAACATTGCTTCATCCCAGTGGAACTGCAAAAATTTGATTGCACATTTACTGACCATGTGCTACTCTCAAGACAGTAATACTAATGCTATTGTTCTGCATGTTAATCTAGTGGCAGTGTTGATGTGATATGGTGCTACTTCTTACTTAAGGTCACTTTCATACTATCAATGTAGCGCCAATTATAACATAATAGATGTTGTTGTTAATCATATGCTCGTGCAAATAACTGTCACTCTTTAAAAAACAATATTTCATATTTGCGCAAACATGGATGTCTTTCTCAATATCATTTCTATCTGCGCAATCAAAAGTACATACCTCAGTTTTAGTAGAGACGCACAAAATGTGATGGCTATTCCTAGCTGCCGTCGTCTAACCACCTGTCTTTCAGGTATTCCTACATTGGTAGTAACTAGGTAGAATGACCACCGCAATCTAAGAGAAGCTGATTAGTATGTTTTACTTCCTTATTGCAGTGCAAGGACAAGCGAAAACAACTGCATCCTAGTTCGAAATGCACTTTCTCCTAGTTCATCAATGGATAGAGGACTAGATGGCATGGCTGCACGGAGGTTTTCGGGACAGGTGTGCGGACAAGAGGCATTGTTGTCTGCTTATTTCTGCAAATAATAGTGCTTAAATTTACTGGAACTGCACAAGAAGTTTAGTTGGTCAGTACACTACATGGTTTAGTTCAGCATTCCAACTGAGAACACAATTATAATTGCTTATTCTGGAATGAGAGAACCTAAAAATGGATGGTGGCAACAAGAAAAGCCAGAGTGAACTATTATACGTTTGTAAACCTTCTCACAACTTTGTCTTTTGCTGTGAACTAGTATGCATTTCTTATGTTCTATGAATCATTGAGATGTATAAAATTGCTTAACTTATCCTTTTCAAGTATTTTATGAAGATGAATTTAATGTGAATGTTCCACATGAACGCTGGACTAGCGTGTGAATGTTTGGAATTTACATTGTGGCCGCAGTTAATTGCATGAACCACTATAACAGTATACGTAGTTGCTTACTTTTCTAGTGTTGAAGTGAGCTGAGCCAATGTGTCATGTTTTGCACAACTGCTTACAAGTGGGGTAGCACCAATAGTTTTTACAAGTAGTTATCCAACCTTAAGTACCATATGTATACGCCGACGCACATTTCTCGATTACTCTATTTCATCAAACACACGCTAGTTGTTGATAAACCGTGACAATTTATGTCCTACCATGCCATATTTCATGAAAAAACTAGTGAGGATGCATCTGTTTCGGCAACAATTAGGATGGTTCTCACACGATTCACGGGCACACAAAAGTAGCAACAGTTCCCATAGACAGACTCAAACAGAGTACTGGCCCCACATTGCTCGATAATAGGCAAGGTTTGGATAATTAGACATAATCCAAACTAATATTAATGATAGGACTCCAAGCATGTAACCATTTAGACAAAGGGGCAAGGAATTTATGAGGTTTACCCATACAACAGTTTTTGGATAATTGATAAAGAAAATTTAGCATTGCGCTTCCTATGTTCTCGTTCATGATCGGAGTACCACACACATGTTTCGGGATAGCATTGACATGGTCATCAGGTAAAGGTCAGACTTTGGATAAACAAAGGACCCATCACAAACACCTTATAGAATAAGTCTTACAATTTCCTCATGGAAGAATGGCTAATCTTACAAAATAACATAGTATAATAATAGGTCCTCCGGCCAGGTGTGCTAGACATGATATCCCCTTACCGTGTTGCATAAAGACCAATGTTATAATTCTTGGAAAATGTTCCAACCATCATATCTGACCAAGATTAAGATCCAGTTGGTGTCGAGATACCTGAGACTCAGGATGCCTGAGAAGAAAAGGATGCAACACAAATTGATGAGAAGGTGTTGCAAGATTCTCAGGAAAAGAAATATGGAAGCAATCTCCGAAACAAAAGTTCACCATTAACCATGGAGGAGATTAGGTGTGTCCTTGATGGGCATTAGCAACAATTCACCAAGATTTCTAAATAGATGGATTTCAACAATTATGTGAACAAGGTGATAGTAATGATCGGACCAAATGATATCATGTTTTATGCTCGATAAAAACATCCACAATTAACCATTGATCGAAAGGTGCACCTGAAATATGGACAAAGTAGCACGATAAATGTTATAATGGCGATTCAATAACCAATAAACTAATAATGAAACTATCGACCATTAGCTTCAAAGCAATAGTGTCGCTAGAAGTTTTCAGTTCACACATCATAGTTCATTTGTTGGTATTTCGGTTAGAAACAACACGGGGGACAAGAAATGAATGGAGATGGTGAGAAGTATCACTTGTATCAAGAATTCTTAAGAGATGGCAAAATTCTCACAACATTCTTGACATAAATGATGGTAATACTCCAAGGTAGGACGTAACATGAGTTGGATAGCAAGGAACTCAAGGTACAACACAAAACATGAACAAGTTTATGTTGAAGGGAAGGCAATAATGTGGTCGATGATAACCCAAATCATCGAGGCGTAGTGATGGTATTTCTCAACAGGAGTTCGATTGATATCCTGGAAGAGCTTTGAATGTTGATGATGATCCTGACACATTTCTCGAGAGGTGTGAAGAAGATGTAATCGATCATCGACTACATCAAGCAAAAGGAAGAAGCGAAAGGTCATCGGAACCACTGATAAGATTGGAAGCTCAAAATCAAAATTGCCTTTCAAGGCAACCAACATGATGTTGAAATATCGATGTAAGCTTAGCGTACTATTGGAATTGTGTTCTGAGGATGAAGGACATAGGTAGTGATACGTCTCCAACATATCTATAATTTTTTATTATTCCATGCTGTTAATTATCATTCTTGGATGTTTTACAATCATTTTATAGCAACTTTATATCATTTTTTGGGACTAACCTATTGACATAGTGCCTAGTGTCAGTTATTGTTTTTTCTTGTTTTTTACATCGTAGAAAATCAATACCTAACGGAGTCCAAACACAGCAAAACTTTTTGGAGAATTTTTCTAGACCAGAAGACACCTGTCGGGTCAAAGAAGTACTAGAGGGGGGCTTCAAGGGGAGCACATCCCAGCAGGGCGTGCATGGGCCCACCTTGGTGGCCTCTAGCACCGCCTCTTTGCCCTATAAATCTCCAGATATTCCAGAAACCCTAGAGGAGTCCACGAAAGAAAATTCCATCTCCCACCAGTTCCAGAACCACGAGATCCAATCTAGACACCATCACAGAGGGGTTCATCATCCTCATTGGTGCCTCTCCGATAATGCGTGAGTAGTTCATCATAGAACTACGGGTTCGTAGGCAATACCTAGATGGCTTCCTCTCTCTCTTTTTATTCTCAATACAATGATATCTTGGAGATCTATTTGATGTAACTCTTTTTTGAAGTGTGTTTTTTGGGATCCGATGAACTTTGAGTTTATGATGAGATCTATATATCCATGAAAGTTGCTTGAGTCTTCTTTTGGTCTCTTATATGCATGATTACTTATAGCCTCGTATTTATACTTTGAATCTTTTGTTTAGTTAGGACAACTAGATTGATTTTTCTTGCCATGGGAAGAGGTGCTTTGTGATGTGTTCAATCATGCATTGTTCTTTCCACTACAAAAAAGACACATCCCTGACCTTTTGGCCCGAACAATTTTTTTCTGTCAAGCTTATGACACTTCTATGACAATAATTGTGACGAAACCTGATATTATCATAGATGTGGTGGGCTCCTACTTCTATGACAAAAAATCATGACAGAAAATGGGCTTTTCGTCCTGGGCATGCCGGAGACGCAGCTGCATGACATTATTTGGGCCGTCCATGACATAAAAAACCATGGTATAGGCAAGGGCAAGGAAAATACCGGGGAGTTCCCGGTTACGGTGGGTAGTCGGGGCCAAGCGATGCATGGAGATTTGCGCGTTTCTCTCGTACACATACGCGCATGTGTGCGAGGCATTGGGCTCTAACTGAACTCGAGCGAGGCGTTCACTTACTAAACCCGAGCGATCGGTCGATCCCTAGCTGCTACCTGAACCCGACCGAGGGATTCCTTCCCTACTGCTGCTAACTAAAGCCGATCGAACCTGCTTCTGGATGAACAGGAACCCGATTGAGCCGGTCATTGCTGCTGGATGAACAAGACCCTATGGTAGTAGAGGTCATTGCTACTGGATGAACAGGACCCCGATTGAGCCGGTTGGAGGCTGATGAATAGGACCCCGTGGAGGGCTGGTTGGACAGTACCCGGTGGAGGCTGGATGAACAGGGCCCCGTGGAGGGCTGGTTGAATAGTAGCCGGTGGAGGCTGGATGAATAGGAGCCCATGGATGAACAGTAGCTCGTAGAGGAAGACGTCGTGGATAAATAGTCATAGGTGGAGGCTGGAGCAGGTCAATGGTAGATGAACAGTAGCCCGTGGAGGCTAGAGCGAGGTAGTACACGGTGGATGAACAGTAGTCTGTGGAGTCCCGGTTTGTGGTATGCCACACCCCTCCCGATGAAAAAGGTCCCGTTTCGACCGTAGGAGATCGAAGAGAAGTCTGTTTCCTCGGTTTTGCAGCAAGCCAGACCTCCCCAATGAAAGAGATCCTGTTATGACCATAGGCGGTCGAACAGAAGGCCATTTCCTTGATTCTGCGGTATGCTAGGCCTCGTTTCGGCTGTTCTTTCCAAGCTGGATGGCTCCCGAAGAATAGGACGCATTCTGTTGCCTCCCGATGAATAGGACGCACTTTCTTCGTTCCATTCCAGCCGGTTGGCTGCCAGTGAACATTACGTCGTCGTTGCCCTCCACTGCCTCTCCATGTACACGAGCCCTAGCCATACATATGCGCGAGTAGGTGTTCGATACCCCGCCCGTATGTACTTTCATGGCCGTATTTACTTTCTTGCACCCTGGTTGTATGTACGTGTACACGATATAGACGGGACTGTGTGAAATGGTACGTCCGCGCCTCTACTACGACACGTGCCCTTCCTTACTCGGCCACAGTTCATCGCTGCAGACAGACCGATCGACCAGTATGTACGTACACGTTCACAACCAGACAGACAACCCGACTTACGGTTCGACCGGGTTGGTCCCACCTGTTGGGGAGGTAAGGAGGCACTTCCTTGCGTGCGAAAATATAGCAGGTGGGTCCCAACTGTCAGGGGGGGAATCATATTTTCTGGCCATAATATTGACGCATTTCCTTGCGTGCGAAGATGTAGCTGGTGGGTCCCAACAGTCAGGGGGGAAATGTTTTTTTCGTGAAATACGGTGGCCCGTCCGGTGGGTGCCTGCTGTCAGGTGGAGGAATCATTATTTTGCGCATAATAAGGAGGCACTTCCTTGCTGCCGCCGTGGACCCAACTGTCAGTCTCTCCACGTACAGTCCTCTTCCAATGGAAATCGTTCCTTGACCACATTGACCATGCCGCGCCTAGAGCACCAAGGCGATGGACGAAGGCGAGGCCTGGAAAGGGGACAACACGGAGCCAGGGAAGACGAGGCAGTGGATGCCCACGTGGAGAGCAGTACGATGGTTGACAGGTTCGACTATAGTGTCAGGCTGCCGGTGCCATAGAATAACAGGGGTTTTGGGTGAGTAGAGGGATGTCCTGGCTAGAAGTTGGAGTAGGGTGGGGCAGTGAGGCCTATGCGGCAGCAGAGCCAGCCATGGGACACAGAGCAGGCAACATGACTAGCGTTGGTTTGGGCAGCTGGAGCAAGAAGACCAGAGGTTGAAGAAACACTACGGCCATTGGATGGACATCATACGGTCACTGGAGGTAGAATCGTTCATATTGACAAAGTTGACATAGCCCTCCATCCGCGTGAACTTAGTAGGCCCACAAGTCAGCCTCCCACTATGGTGGGTCCCAGCTAGCAGGGGGAGTATTCATTTTTTTTGTGCGTAACAAGGAGGCACTTCCTTGCATGCGAAGATATAGCTGGTGGGTTCGAGCTGTCAGTAGGAGGAATGTTTTTTTCGTGAAATGCAGAGGCCCTTCCTATGGGTCCCAGCTGTTAGGTGGAGGAATCATTATTTTGCGCGTAATAAGGAGGCACTTCCTTGCGTGCATCCGTGGACCTAGCTCTCAGCCTCTCCATGTATAATCATCTTCCGATGGATGTCGTTAACTGACCACATTGACCACACCGTCGAGAGCACTAGGGCGGTGGATGACGGAGAGGACTAGGAAGGGAACAACACAGAGCCAGGGAAGACTCGATAGTTGTTTCTGAAGCGGAGGGGGGTACAAGGGTTTACTGCTTCAGCTGCAGTGTGAGGCACTTCATGCTAATCATATAGTGTGGGGGTATTGCAGCTGCTGCTGCTAAGGTCGAGGGCTTGAAGGAGGCTTTTAAGAAGGCCATGGCTGGGGCGGCCGGCAAAGAAGAAGCTGCTGAAAAGGCGATGGCCGAGCTGGAGAAGACCAAGCTCACTGGTGAGTAGCACGAGGCTCGAGTAGCCGAGGAGCAGGTGGATCTCAAGGATGCCGTCCAAAAGATTAAGGCCCTGGAGAAGGAGAAGGAGTAGCGGTCTTCCAGGCTATCCAAGGTGGAGAAGGAGCTCCAGGAGGCGAGGACCATGGTGCGAGGTGTCCGGGAGGAGGTCCGCCAAGTGGGGCAAATTGTAGATGGTAATAAATATATACTACAGAGTGTGTTTAGAGGCTACAGGTTCACCTTGCTGACGCAGGTTTGGCGCTCTGCAGGCGTCTTCTCCAAACTTTCATGGACTGTGGCGGCCGCAACAGAACATTATGTTGCTCAAGAGGAGGACTCCGAGCAGAGGCTCTTCTAGTCGTAGTTCCCGGCATCCGAACGTCCTCCCATTCTTAGCAACCAAATGAAGCAGTTGATGGAGCTGCATCAAATGTCTGAGGCCTCCCTGAAGGATCTCTGTATTCGGTTGTGGCCTGCCATGCTGATTCCGGATAGCTACTTTGGCCTAGTGCAGAAGATGCGGAAGTCGTTGCTCCAGATTGATGTCGTGAAGCGCTCTGCGTGCCTTGAGGGGGCTAGGTTGGCGTTCGTGAAGGCCATGGTCCGTTGGCCTAAGATAAAGCCATTGGACATGGCCGTTGGTCCTCCGCCGGCTGGAAAGGAGCATTGCCATCCTGAGTTGTATTTCGTGCAGGTTATGAACATTGCTCGGGCAATAGAGGGCCAGTGCTCAAAGGATGTAACCATTGAATGAATGTACTTGGTTGTCAACTGGACCTTTATGTTTTACAACGTGGCCTGGTTGTGTGCCATAAAATGCGATGATATTATTTTGAATCATGTGCGGCCATGTGTTTATTCTGAAAGCTACCAGTTGTCGGTGCAACAAACCCTTGCTCCAATGCCCTGATTGTTCCCAGGCACAGGAGCAACGTTACAGCACCAAGGACAAGCCAAGTACAAGAAATCAAGGTTCTCCGAAGGCCAATATGCAGATCAAGAGGACCAAGACCAAGCCAGGGAAGCAATAAACCACCAAGAGAAAAGCCTCCCTTGCCGGGCAGGCGAGCCCGACAAGGGTGGGGCCACCCCCAGAAGAAGACCTCCAAGATGCCCCGGCAGGGCCTGCCGGGCTCATGGAGACGCAGCCACCTCACTAACCCACTCCACCACGACGTACGTCGTCTATCATTGCGGTGTCAAGCCGCTAAGTGACTAAGTGGCAGCCATTTGCCACATGGCGGCCTCTTTCAACAGAAGATACCTACAAATGACACCTGTCCTGCGGCGTGTCAAGTGAGTAGGCACGAGGCTCGGGAGATAGCCCGGCAAGACTTACCAGGTAGGCAACGATGTGACATTGAGCGGCACGTTTAATGCGCTTTGTCAGCTTGCAGAGTTAGGTATGATAGCACTATTTGATATCTTATCGGTGCATAATGACTGATTTGCCACTGTGGTGACCCCTTAGCCTATAAAAGGAGGCACATGGCAAACTTAGAAAGGGTTGGACACTAGATTAGAAAATCCACCCCCCTTCAGATTTCATACGCTTGTAGTCATTTCGCCCTGAGGCAACCCTGCCGGGCAAACACACTATGTCCACCACCATCTTTTCCACCATCAATCCACCAAAGCAGGAGTAGGGTTTTATGCCTCACGGCGGCCCGAAGCTAGGTAAATTGCTCGTGTGATCTCTCCTGTGCTGCCCCACGCTCTTCTGCTCTTCGTGCAATGTGACCTCCCCCCTGCCGAACCAGCAAGGGGCCCTTGGTCCCATAGGTGGTTGTGGTTTCCCACGACATCTTTGGCATGCCAAGTAGGGGGAGCACTTGCGCGAACCTGAAAGCATGAACAACACATCATCTTCATCGCCACTTTAGTCTTCGACGGTGCCATAGGCCATGGCGCCCAAGAAGAAATCCAACACTTCAGCTCATCTGTCCACTTCGAAAACTTTGCCTCCCGCAGCCATCGGTGCTACAAGGGACACGGAGGCATGCGAAGATGTGGACGCTACTGAGGATGTGGTCAGGGCAGGCGGATCCGTTACCACTTCCCCCGTTGCCGAAGCGGGAGCAGGAGGCGCCGAAGGAGGGCAGCATCAGCAACATCCCGATGGCCACGCTCCGTGAGGTATGAGCGAAGGGATTTCTCCACTTGCGCCCCTTTGTGTCTCTAGTAGGCACAGCCACAACGATGACACTCACTCCGGGGCGAATCGCTGCCTTCCATCCGCCCCCGCCACGGGGGCAACCACAGCGCGTGAGCCTCCCTCGGGACAAGTCGACCAGGCCGCTATGCCCAACGGAGCTTCTGACCCTCGAGCGCCTTCGCCATGTCACCATGCCATCCAAATGACCGCCTCGCAACAATAAAGGCAGGGTGTTGTCGCTGCTGACACCGTTAGGAGCCGAGCGACAATGCGGTCCACATCATCATATCCCATGGCAAGCACGGCTACGAGAGCCATGGTGCATGCCTAGCTGCTACTGAGGTTTCCGCCAGCGGCCGAGCAGATGGACGACTGTGGCACCCCGGCTCAGAGAAAACCAGAACGACCCGTGTTCCAGCCTAGAGATCAAGGAGAAGTCTTATGGAATACGACACTACTTAGCATAGAACAAATCAACTCTTTATTACAAGCTATAAGGGTACAATGGGATTACATCCGCATGGCGACACTACGCCTGCCACGGTTGCTCTACGCAAGCAGGGAAACAACACGAAGCAGCAGAATATCTCTAGCAGCGGAACAGCGACATCGGTGATGAACTCCACTCCGCAGGGACTCTAGCTGGAACACTTATCCTAGCTCGCAAACAAGGAATCCATGACAAACAAGCAATCAACTCCGACATGACTTGTAAACTGGCATGACATGCCTGGTCAGTACATTGAATGTACTTGCAAGATCACAGCAACCAAATCAATCAAGACAGACAACAACATGGCAATTACAGGTTAACACGAATTAACATGATACTATCAGATAAATCATAGCATGAACAAGATGATACAGTAGAACAATACTAGCTTGGCATGAACATATGAACATGATAATACTAGCATGCAACATGACGATGCTATCATGCACAAACTTACTCTGCTCGGGTTACCTCGTAACCATCACCTGCACAAACTTACCATCACGAACATCACACTATCATCTCAGGATCTAATCAAGCTTGGTATTGACAATACCGTAGTAATCATTCATGACCACAAGGAGCTTGACCTTTACCCTTGACTCTCGCATAACACCAAAAATATCCATCAACTCGGTATCCACGATACCACAGTGATCCTCTCACGATCACATAGATATCAACCAACTTCTTTCATTATTGAACCGGGGTTGTTATTAAGAAAATTATTATTATCACTATTGACTCATAGTGTGACCGACTACGAACTGGGCCCTTATCTGCGAGCGCAGCTATTGATAGAGTCAACACACACTCTGCAGAGGTTAGCACACTGTACCCATACCACAGAACCCATGGCATCGCACTCCCATTCGGGTGGACCAACAGCGTTCCGACAAAACTGATCTACTGCCATGACACACTCCCGGCCACTCTGACCAACTCCCCTTTGGGCTAAGTCCTAGGTGGCCCCGTGCCTACCAAAGGCACCAACGACCACCGTCATGGCAAAATGGTCCCAAGCGGGGACAAGGATCCATACTCAACAACGGGCACACAAGGCTTATGCCGTCCTACCTGATTAGGGTAGCGCCCGCGCATAACCTTCCCTCGTTGGAGGCACCGGCGAGAGGCATGACAATAGACCTAGCTAGGACCTTCCCACAAAGGTAAGTGTGGTTGCACTAGTCAGCTCAATATGGTGGCACCATGACTCAGCCAACAATTGTTCAAGTTCAATTTAATCTGGTTAAACTTGAATGCAATATGCTGAGTCATGATAAAATAACATGATGCAATTACAATGCATGAGCATGATATCAACATAAGCATGGGGGTGTAACATAACTAGCAACCATATCAACAATGAATCATATCCAACTGAGCATGGCATAATGATGAGCATGAGTATCACAACTAGAACACTACCCATAGCATAACATGACCACTAGCATCAACAATAAATACCATGCAATAACATAAAAATAAAACTACCATGCAAGCAGTTAACCAACTGGGTGCAAAAGAACATGCATAACAACGATACTCAGAACAGACAATAGTCATCCACCGAAGACCATCACCAACATGTACTACTACCAAGCATGGCCAATATTAAAGTAATACTAGCATGAAGAACATAATAACAGAGTGCAAGAAACATAGCATGACAGTAACCACTGATCCATAAGCATGAACGAAATAACGACATCAGTAGCAAAACGAATAGATGGTTATTAAAGATTCAAGTTGAAAACCAATGCTACTGCATGGCTATCATGCAAATGGTGGTTGTGGCTTGCCTGGGGTGGAAGAAATCACCGGGAGAAAGTGTGAGAAGCTCGCGGAACGAATCGCCGGAAAACATTCTCTCTCGGTGGGGGCTGATTTGGAGAAAGGAAAAATTGGTCATTTTCAGAATGTCAAACCATAGTGAAAATGATTCCAAATGTTCGGGCTCGAATAGACGAATATGTGGGCGTTGGCTTCACCTCAATCAGAGTTATGGTTGCGGATTTATGAGGTGTAGAAGATCCTGGACTTTTCTATAAAAATAATATTCACAGCCGTGTCCCTCAGTGGATAACATAAGAGGTTTTGAGAAAATATGCTTTCCAGAGAGGAAAGTGTATTCCTCGCCTTAGCCGCAAGGAAATACGCCTTCGGAAAGGGAAAACGCATTCACACGAAGGCGCTTCCACTTATCCACGTCAGCGTGGGCGGGGCCGACCAGCTGGGTCGCTTACAGGTCGGGTCCGCGCTGCGTCTCTCTCCTCCCATCTCCTTCTTCCTCTCCTCCCAACACCGCACTGATAATGTATCTATAAGTTTTGATTGCTTCATGCTATATCATCTTCTGTTTTGGACATTATTGGGCTTTATTATCCACTTTTATATTATTATTGGGACTAACGTACTAACCGGAGGCCCAGCCTAGAATTGCTATTTTTTGTGCCTATTTTAGGGTTTCGAAGAAAAGGAATATCAAACGGAGTCCAAACGGAATGAAACCTTCAGGAACGTGATTTTTGGAACGAACAAGATCTAGGAGACTTGGACCCTACGTCAAGCAACCAATAGGGAAGCCACGAGGTAGGGGGCGGGCCTACCCCCCCCCCCCCCAGGCGCGCCCTCCACCCTCGTGGTACTCATGTTGCTCCACCGACGTAATTCTTCCTCCTATATATACCTACGTACCCCAAACGATCAGATACAGAGCCAAAATCCTAATTCCACCGCCGTAACTTTCTGTATCCATGAGATCCCATCTTGGGGCCTGTTCCGGAGCTCCGCCGGAGGGCTTCTACATCAACGCCATAGCCCTTCCGATGAAGTGTGAGTAGTTTACTTCAGACCTTCGGGTCCATAGTTATTAGCTAGATGGCTTCTTCTCTCTTTTTGGATCTCAATACAAAGTTCTCCCCCTCTCTTGTGGAGATCTATTCGATGTAATCTTCTTTTGCGGTGTGTTTGTTGAGATCGATGAATTGTGGGTTTATGATCAAGTTTATCTATGAACAATATTTGAATCTTCTCTGAATTCTTTTATGTATGATTGGTTATCTTTGCAAGTCTCTTCAAATTATCAGTTTGGTTTGGCCTACTAGATTGATCTTTCTTGCAATGGGAGAAGTGCTTAGCTTTGGGTTCAATCTTGCGGTGTCCTTTTCCAGTGACAGTAGGGGCAGCAAGGCAAGTATTGTATTGTTGCCATCGAGGATAACAAGATGGGGTTTTCATCATATTGCATGAGTTTATCCCTCTACATCATGTTATCTTTCTTAAGGCGTTACTCTGTTCTTATGAACTTAATACTCTAGATGCATGCTGGATAGCGGTCGATGTGTGGAGTAATAGTAGTAGATGCAGGCAGGAGTCGGTCTAGTTGTCTCGGACATGATGCCTATATACATGATCATACCTAGATATTCTCATAACTATGCTCAATTCCGTCAATTGCTCAACAGTAATTTGTTCACCCACCGTAAAATACTTATGCTCTTGAGAGAAGCCACTAGTGAAACCTATGGCCCCCGGGTCTATCTTCATCATATTAATCTTCCAATACGTAGTTATTCCGATTGCTTTTATTTTACTTTGCATCTTTATCATAAAAATACCAAAAAAATTATCTTATCATATCTATCAGATCTCACTCTCGTAAGTGACCGTGTAGGGATTGACAACCCCTTATCGCATTGGTTGCGGCGATTTATTTGTTTTGTGCAGGTGCGAGGGACTCACGCGTAGCCTCCTACTGGATGGATACCTTGGTTCTAAAAAACTGAGGGAAATACTTACGCTACTTTGCTGCATCACCCTTTCCTCTTCAAGGGAAAACCAACGCAGTGCTCAAGAGGTAGCAAGAAGGATTTCTGGCGCCGTTGCCGGGGAGGTCTATGCAAAAGTCAACATACCAAGTACCCATCACAAACCCTTATCTCCCGCATTACATTATTGGGACAATTGCATTTTTACCCCTAGTTGGTTCCTACCCACGGGTTTTGCCCTTAATTTTCGAGCTTGCTCAGTTTTGCCCTTACTTTTTCATCGAGGTCCCTCGAATGCCCTTTGACTGTTTGACCAAAACTTTAAAAATTCATAACTAAATCATACGAACTCAGAAAAATGCAAATAAGATATGAAAATGTTCAGATAAACATTACCTTTATGGAATATCATTTGCATTCAGGACAAAAGCATCGTTTAAACTACCCGAGGTAATTAATGTTACTAACATTATTAAAAATAAATAGGTATAAACAATATTTTTTCATGAATAAAAATTACATGCAAATGTAGGTGATGTTTTCTAAACATCCTGATAACTTATTTGCATTTTTCTGAGTTTATATCAACTTGTTATGAATGTTCTAACGACTTTGACCATTATTTGGAAACTTCATAATAAGTTGATACGAACTCAGGAAAATGCAAATAAGGTATCAGGATGCTCAGAAAACATCACCTACATTTGCATATAATTTTTATTCACAAAAAAATATTGTTTATACCTATTTATTTTTAATAATGTTAATAACATTAATTACCTCGTGTAGTTTAAATGATGCTTTTATCCTGAATGCAAATGATATGCCCAGAAAGGTAATGTTTATCTGAACATTTTGATATCTTATTTGCCTTTTTCTGAGTTCATATGAATTAGTTATGAATTTTCAAAGTTTTGGTCAAACGATCAAAGGGCATTCGAGGGACCTCAATGGAAAAAGTAAGGGCAAAACTGAGCAAGCTCGAAAAGTAAGGGCAAAACCCGTGGGTAGGAACCAACTAGGGGTAAAAATGTAATTCTCCCTATATTATTTGCCATTTGCCTCTCGTTTTCCTCTCCCCCACTTCACCCTTGCCGTTTTATTCGCCCTCTCTCTCTCTATCCTCCCTCTCTTTCTCTATTTGCCTCTTTTTGCCCGTTTCTTGTTTGCTTGTGTGTTGGATCGCTTTCTTGTCACGATGGCTCAAGATAACACTAAATTGTGTGACTTTACCAATACCAACAACAATGATTTTATTAGCACTCCTATTGCTCCTCTTACCGATACTGAATCTTGTGAAATTAATGTTGACTTGCTAAATCTTGTCATGAAAGATTCGTTTTTCGGCCTTCCTAGTGAAGATGCCACTACCTATCTAAATAGCTTCGTTGATTTGTGTGATATGCAAAAGAAGAAAGATGTGGACAATGATATTGTTAAATTGAAGATATTTCCTTTTTCTCTTAGAGGTCGTGCTAAAGCTTGGTTTTCGTCTTTGCCTAAAAATAGTATTGATTCTTGGAATAAGTGCAAATATGTTTTTATCTCTAAGTATTTTCCTCGCGCTAAGATCATCTCTCTTAGAAATGATATTATGAATTTTAAGCAACTTGATCAAGAACATGTTGCACAAGCTTGGGAGAGGATGAAATTAATGATACGTAATTGCCTAACACATGGTTTGAATTTGTGGATGATTATACAAATTTTTTATGCCGGATTGAATTTTGCTTCTAGAAATCTTTTAGATTCGGCCGCGGGAGGCACTTTTAAGGAAATCACTTTAGGAGAAGCTACTAAACTCCTAGATAATATTATGGTTAATTATTTCAATGGCACACTGAAAGATCTAATAATAAGAAAGTGCATGCGATAGAAAAAATTAATGTTTTGAGTGGAAAGATGGATGAACTTATGAAATTATTTGCTAATAAAAGTGTTTCTTCTGATCCTAATGATATGCTGTTGTCTACTTTGATTGAGAATAATAATGAATCTATGGATGTGAATTTTGTTGGTAGGAACAATTTTGGTAACAATGCATACAGAGGAAACTTTAATCCTAGTCCTTATCCTAGCAATTCCTTTAATAATTACAGTAATTCCTACAACAATTCTTATGGAAATTATAATAAGATACCCTCTTATTTTGAATCTAATATTAAATAATTTATTACCTCGCAAAAGAATTTCAATGCTTTGATTGAAGAAAAATTTCTTAAGATATATGAGTTGGCTAGGAACATTGATAGAATTTCTCTTGATGTTGATTATTTGAAACTTAGATCTATTCCACCTAAGCATGATACCAATGAGTCTCTCAAATCCGAGAATTTCCATTAATGAGTGCGAAGAAAGAACCGCTAGGATGCGTGCTAAGAAAGATTCCTTTGTAAGAGCGTGTTCTTCTAGTTTCCATGATAATAAAGATGAAGATCTAAAAGTTATTGATGTGTCCCCTATTAAATCTTTGTTTTGAAATATTAATCTTGATAATGATGGGACTGAATATGATCCACCTTTATCTAGAAGGCGTTCCAAAAATTCGGAGTTTTTAGATCTTGATGCTAAAACTGATAAAAGTGGGATTGAAGAGATAAAAACTCTAGATGTTAATGAACCTACTATTTTGGATTTCAAGGAATTTAATTATGATATCTGCTCTTTGATAGATTGTATTTCCTTGTTGCAATCTGTGCTAAATTCTCCTCATGCTTATAGTCAAAATAAAGCTTTTACCAAACGTATCGTTGATGCTTTCATGCAATCTTATGAAGAAAAACTTGAGTTGGAAGTTTCTATCCCTAGAAAACTTTATGATGAGTGGGAACAAACTATTAAAATTAAAACTAAAGATCATGAATGCTATGCTTTGTGTGATTTGGGTGCTAGTGTTTCCACGATTCCAAAGACTTTGTGTGATTTGTTAGGTTTCCGTGATTTTGATGATTGCTCTTTAAACCTGCACCTTGCGGATTCCACTATTAAGAAACCTATGCAAAGAATTAATGATGTTCTTATTGTTGCAAATAGGAACTATGTTCCCGTAGATTTTATTGCTCTTGACATAGATTGCAATCCTTCATATCCTATTATTCTTGGTAGACCTTTCCTTAGAACGATTGGTGCAATTATTGATATGGAGGAAGGAAATATTAGATTCCAATTTCCATTAAGGAAAGGCATTGAAAACTTCCCTAGAAAGAAAATTAAATTACCTTATGAATCTATTATGAGAGTCACTTATGGATTGCCTACCAAAGATAGCAATACCTAGATCTATCCTTGCTTTTATGCGTAGCTAGGGGCGTTAAACGATAGCGCTTGTTGGGAGGCAACCCAATTTTATTTTTATGACTTCCTTTTTGCTCCTGTTTAGTAATAAATAATTTATCTAGCCTCTGTTTTGGTTTTTTTTTGTGTTTAATTAGTGTTTGTGCCTAGTAGAATTATTGGGAAGACTTGGGGAAAATCTTGTTAATCTTGCTGTAAATAACAGAAACTTTAGCGCTCACGAGAACTGCTGCCATTTTTATTTGGAAAGTGATATTTAGGTAATTATTTTTGAAGATGATTAATAGATAAATTCCTCACGTCCAGCGATTTATTTTAGAATTTTTGGGGTTCCATATATTGCGCTAGCTACAGATTACTACAGACTGTTCTGTTTTTGACAGATTCTGTTTTTCGTGTGTTGTTTGCTTATTTTGATGAATCTATGGCTAGTAAAATAGTTTATAAACCATAGGGAAGTTGGAATACAGTAGGTTTAACACCAATATAAATAAAAATGAGCTCATTACAGTACCTTGAAGTGGTCTTTTGTTTTCTTTCACTAACGAAGGTCACGAGATTTTCTACTTTAAGTTTTGTGTTGTGAAGTTTTCAAGTTTTGGGTAAGGATTTGATGGATTATGGACAAGGAGTGGCAAGAGCCTAATCTTGGGGATTCCCATGGAACCCTCAAGATAATCTAAGGACACCAAAAAGCCAAAGCTTGGGGATGCCCCGGAAGGCATTCCCTCTTTTGTCTACTTCCATCGGTAACTTTACTTGGAGCTATATTTTTTTCACCACATGATATGTGTTTTGCTTGGAGCGTCTTGTATGATTTGAGTCTTTGCTTTTTAGTTACCACAATCATATTTGCTGTACACACCTTTTGAGAGAGACACACATGATTCAGAAATTATTAGAATACTCTATGTGCTTCACTTATATCTTTTGAGTTATATAGTTTTGCTCTAGTACTTCACTTATATCTTTTAGAGCATGGTGGTGGATTTGTTTTATAGAAACTATTGATCTCTCATGCTTCACTTAGATTATTTTGAGAGTCTTAAATAGCATGCTAATTTTCTTAAATAATCCTAATATGCTAGATATTGAAGATTAGTAGAAACTTTCTTATGAGTGTTTTGAATACTAAGAGAAGTTTGATGATTGATGATTGTTTTGAGATATGGAGGTAGTGATATTAAAGTTGTGCTAGTTGAGTAGTTGTGAAATTGAGAAATACTTGTGTTGAAGTTTGCAAGTCCCGTAGCATGCACGTATGGTAAACGTTATGTAACAAATTTGAAACATGAGGTGTTCTTTGATTGTCTTCCTTCTAAGTGGCGGTCGGGGACGAGCGATGTTCTTTTCCTACCAATCTATCCCCCTAGGAGCATGCGCGTAGTTCTTGGTTTTTGAATACTTGTAGATTTTCGCAATAAGTATATGAGTTCTTCATGACTAATGTTGAGTCCATGGATTATACGCACTCTCACCTTTCCATCATTGCTAGCCTCTTCGGTACCATGCATTGCCCTTTCTCACATTGAGAGTTGGTGCAAACTTCGTCGGTGCATCCAAACCCCGTGATATGATACGCTCTTTCACACATAAACCTCCTTATATCTTCCTCAAAACAGTCGCCATACCTACCTATTATGGCATTTCCATAGCCATTCCGAGATATATTTCCATGCAACTTTCCACCATCCTATTTATCATGACATGTTCATCATTGTCATATTGCTTTGCATGATCATGTAGCCGACATAGTATTTGTGGCAAAGCCACTGTTCATAATTCTTTCATACATGTCTCTCTTGGTTCATTGCATATTCCGGTACACCGCCGAAGGCATTCATATAGAGTCATACCTTGTTCTAGTATCGAGTTGTAATCATTGAGTTGTAAAAAAATAGAAGTGTGATGATCATCATTTAGTAGAGCATTGTCCCAATATAAAAAAAGAAAAAAGAAAAGAGAAAGGCCAAATAAAAAAAGGAGGCCCAAATAAAAAAGAGAAATGAAAAGGGACAATGCTACTATCTTTTTTTCCACACTTGTGCTTCAAAGTAGCACCATGATCTTGATGATAGAGTGTCTCTAGTTTTGTTACTTTCATATACTAGTGGGAATTATTCATTATAGAACTTGGCTTGTATATTCCAACAATGGGCCTCCTCAAGTGCCCTAGGTCTTCGTGAGCAAGCAAGTTGGATGCATACCCACTAGTTTCTTTTGTTGAGCTTTCATACATTTATAGCTCTAGTGCATCCGTTGCATGGCCCATTGATTAGCCACGTTGATGTGAGACTTTCTCCTTTTTTATCTTCTCCACACAACCCCCATCATTATACCCTTCCACCCATAGTGCTATATCCATGGCTCACGCACATGTATTGCGTGAAGGTTTACAAAGTTTGATATTACTAAAGTATGAAACAATTGCCTGGCTTGTCATCGGGGTTGTGCATGATGAGAGCATTCTTTTGTGACAAAAATGGAGCATGACTAAACTATATGATTTTGTAGGGATGAACTTTCTTTGGCCATGTTATTTTGAGAAGACATAATTGCTTAGTTAGTATGCTTGAAGTATTATTATTTCTATGTCAATATTAAAAAATTTATCTTGAATCTTTCGGATCTGAATATTCATGCCACAATTAAGAAGTATTACATTGAAATTATGCCGAGTAGCATTCCACATCAAAAATTCTGTTTTTATCATTTACCTACTCGAGGACGAGCATGAATTAAGCTTGGGGATGCTTGATACGTCTCCAACGTATCTATAATTTTTGATTGCTCCATGCTATATTATCTTCTGTTTTGGACATTATTGGGATTTATTATCCACTTTTATATTATTTTTGGGACTAACCTACTAACTGGAGGTCCAGCCCAGAATTACTTTTTTTTGCCTATTTTAGGGTTTTCAAAGAAAAGGAATATCCAACAGAGTCCAAACGGAATGAAACCTTCGAGAGTGTGATTTTTGGAACGAACAAGATCCAGGAGACTTGGACCCTACGTCAAGCAACCAAAAGGGAAGCCACGAGGTAGGGGGCGCGCCCTCCACCCTCGTGGCCCCCCTGTTGCTCCACCCACGTACTTCTTCCTCCTATATATTCCTACGTACCCCCAAACGATCAGATACAGAGCGAAAACCCTAATTCCACCGCCATAACTTTCTGTATCCACGAGATCCCATCTTGGGTCCTGTTTCGGAGCTCCGCCGGAGGGGGCATCGATGACGGAGGGCTTCTACATCAACACCATAGCCCTTCCGATGAAGTGTGAGTAGATTACGTCAGACCTTCGGGTCCATAGTTATTAGCTAGATGGCTTCTTCTCTCTTTTTGGATCTCAATACAAAGTCCCCCCCACCTTTGTAGTGGAGATCTATTCGATGTAATATTCTTTTGCGGTGTGTTTGTTGTGACCGATGAATTGTGAGTTTATGATCGAGTTTATCTATGAGCAATATTTGAATCTTCTCTGAATTCTTTTATGTATGATTGGTTATCTTTGCAAGTCTCTTCGAATTATCAGTTTGGTTTGGCCTACTAGATTGATCTTTCTTGCAATGGGAGAAGTGCTTAGGTTTGGGATCAATCTTGCAGTGTCCTTTCCCAGTGACAGTAGGGGTAGCAAGGCACGTATTGTATTGTTGCCATCGAGGATAACAAGATGGGGTTTTCATCATATTGCATGAGTTTATACCTCTACATCATGTCATCTTGCTTAAGGCGTTACTCTGTTATTATGAACTTAATACTCTATATGCATGCTGGATAGCGGTCGATGTGTGGAGTAATAGTAGTAGATGCAGGCAGGAGTCGGTCTATTTGTCTCGGACGTGATGCCTATATACATGATCATACCTAGATATTCTCATAACTATGCTCAATTCTGTCAATTGCTCAACAGTAATTTGTTCACCCACCGTAAAATACTTATGCTCTTGAGAGAAGCCACTAGTGAAACCTATGGCTCCCGGGTCTATGTTCATCATATTAATCTTCCAATACTTAGTTATTCTCATTGCTTTTATTTTACTTTGCATCTTTATCATAAAAGTACCGAAAATATTATCTTATCATATCTATCAGATCTCACTCTCGTAATTGACCGTGTAGGGATTGACAACCCCTTATCACGTTGGTTGCGAGGAATTATTTGTTTTATGCAGGTGCGAGGGACTCGCACGTAGCCTCCAAGTGGATTGATACCTTGGTTCTCAAAAACCGAGGGAAATACTTACGCTACTTTGCTGCATCACCCTTTCCTCTTCAAGGGAAAACCAACGCTGTGCTCAAGAGGTAACACGCACGCAGAGCAGAGGCAGGGAAGAGCGCACCAGAGACGATGGCCGGCGGCATGGGCCACCTTAGGCGGCATCCGACGTAGCGGCGTGACCAGGGGACCAAGGCGGCCCTTTCCAGGTAGGTTTCAGCCACCGTCGAGCTTGGAGAAGGGAGGGGCATAGGCCGGGGCGGATGGAGGGCTTGGGCAACTCCGGGCACGGCGCCCCGACCACGGGGGGAGGGCGGAGAGCTATGGGAAAGGAACTAGGGTGCGGGTGGAGGCTCTGGGTGGTGGAGGAATGGCGAGAATGACTCGGGCTCGACCGAATTTAAGAGAAGGAGGCCGGCGGCCGAGGCGGCCATGGCGACCACAAAGAGCTCCTCGAGTTCGAGGGGCTGGCTTGGGGGGCTCAGGGAGTGAGAGAGGGTTGCTGGTGTGCTCAAAGGGCGAGGGGAGGGGCTTAAATAGCCGAGTGAAGGAATAGCCGAGCTGGCATCATCGCGGACGTATGGCCGGCACCACGGACGTGTGTGCTCGTGCATGGGATCGAAGGTAGACAATGGGGGGAAACAAGGTAGAGTCTCACAGGGCGGAGGAGGCCAAGAGGCACTGGGAGGAAGCGGCCGAGACGAAGACAGAGCCAAAGGGCCACTCTGCTCTTGTGGGCACTCGACGGCTAGCTCCGGCGAAGGAACGGATGGAGACGGTGAGCTATCCAGAGAGATGGTGACGACGTGTGCTAGCTGTTGGACACGCTCACACGCACGAAGATGACGAGAGGAAGAGGGGCCCGAAGCAAACGATGCTCAGCTCGCGTCCATGGCGTTCCGGGGCGGTGGTCACCGCATGCACACGACGCTAACCCATGCTCTGATCGGCCAAATTTTTCCTGGGAGACAAGGTGTGCAGAGGGTGATGCCAAGGAGGAGATAAACAAGCATAGTGATCCCTGGTGTGGTCAAAGGTAGCAAGAATACAAGTGCACAAAAAGGTGTTTGGAGTTTGCTGTGGCTCACATGCTTGGCTATCACGGCTGATCTTTGACTGGGGTTGATCACTCACTAAGGTGATTAAGTTGGCAAGGTTTCAGCTCAAGAAGAGGAGTTTAGCTAGTGGTTGCTGTAGAAACCACCAGACTGGACAGAAATACAAAACATGAAGTAGCACTCACTAGGAGTAATGGATTGGGCTGAAAATGGACATGGCAGAATTATTTGGGCATAAGAGAGTGCCCTAAAGATTTAATGCCATTTGGCCAAGCCAAAACGGTACTTCCTTCATAGCTATCCCCTCTGTCTAGAAAATTGGGAACATTCCTGAGGGAAAATCGCTAGATGAAATGAGCCCAAATTTTGTGGGGATAGGTTATATAGGTAGGAGAAGGCCTAGGAAAATTTTCAGACGTAATGGGGCAAGATAAAATATACTTGCTTCATTAACTGAAAATTTGGACAGAACTAAAGAATTGATGCTCATCTCACATGGATGCATTGCATGAGCTCAAATCTCGAGGAGGGCATTGATTTGATAAAATGAAAAACCGTGCAAAAATTCAACTCAATTGGATTAACCTAGCTAGTACTTCCTTCACAACCAATTCCCTCAGACAGGAACTTTGAAAAATTGCTTAGGAATATTTACTAGGTAAATTAAGTTGAATTTTCTTTTGAGGCAATTATTTGGACATGAAAAGGTGTCCAAAAAGTTGGGGTCAATTGGGCAAATATAAATGACACTTGCTTCACAATCTGCCATTCAGGACAGAATAGAAAAGTAATTAATTGAGCATGATGGGTAACATGGCCAATGAAATATTTTGCCATATTTGAGAAATATATGACCCAAAAAATCTATGAGAATTATTTGGGAATTTTTGGAGTGATAGAAATATAGGTTGCTTCACAACCTAGGGTAGACAGGGTTATTCCTTTAACAGAAAAAGGAATATTCCCTAGAAAAAGTATATTATGGTTGGGCTAGGATAAAAATGGCATGGTTTTGAGAAGGGTTTGAGGATGACAATCCACTCTAGAAAGAAATAAGAGGGCATCTTCTTCAGTTTCCAGACCACAAAGCCACAAAAAAAAGAAAACTCAAGCAAAAATCTCAAAAAACAAACGAAAAAGAAAGGGCCAAAAATCGGACTATCACAACTCTTCCCCCCTTAAAGAAATCTCGTCCTCGAGATTTGGTTGCTCAAGGAACAAGTATGAATATATCTGACTTAAGGAAACTGTTTCCAACTCAGGTATCATTTTTCCTTATTGATTGTTCCCCACTGGATTTTATCTGACTGGTTGTCTGTCTCCAGACAGATCATACCTCACATTTTCATGCTTATAATGGCTGCAATTCTTTTCATATCCGCTAACTTATCTGAGATTACCATGACTGAAATATATGTCTGTCTCACAAATCCAGAGTGATTACCGATTGCTGTGTTTGTACTAACAACCTTTCATGAATTGGTGATAAGATTTTCCTGACAAACATCCAACCTTAAATGCAGGTTCATTGGGTTCCAAACAAAGAGTTGAGACATAACCGTTTTCCTGACAGACTCTGACTTATCGCGGGAATTTCTAAATCATCCTAACTGACTCCATTGTCTTGAGTCTCAGATTCATACCAAGTATTTGATTGTCGTCTGTCGTGGATAGCATAAGAGGTATGATCTTATATGATAATATCCGCATCCTTGACTGATGGTGGCTCTGGCAGAAAATTTTCTTCCAGACAGGCTATCCTTTGGTGATTCACATATGTGGGGGCACATGCTTTGAGACGCTTATTCCTCCTACAGATCATTCATTCCGTCGGTATATCCATTGGGATAGTAGGCTGTGTGATGCTTTCCCATAGTTGCTGGAATTAGACTATTGAATTGACCTTTGTTCTGACTTCTTAACCCAGATATTCGATACTGACAAACATGAGCATATGCGATTAACTGAGCGGGTTGTGTGGATATGGGTTCCTTACCAAAATTTGAGTAGACTCATTAAGTGAGTATCCATGGCGATCGATACTGACTTAGACTGTCCGGGGTCCCTGCACGATATGGTTCACGAAACCATTTTCATGTCTGCACCACTAGTCTTGCTCCTTCATTATTGTTTTGTTGATCTGGATCCTTGGTTGATAGAGCGGGGTCATATTGCTTCTTCATGCCACCATAGGCTCTGTCGGGCGCAACATTCTGATAGGTGTACCCTTATTCTCATCTCCTGACATGGTAATATTGTTTCCATGGCAAGTTCATCACCTCTCAAGTTCTGACCGCGGGGAAATGGCCATCTGAACCCTTGTAAGAAATCGGCAAATAAATTAGTAGCCACCAGCGGTCTTTACAACTCAGATCTGGGACATCACTCAAATAGCTAAACCACGGGTCAAGACGGCCGAAAAGCAACTCAGAGCATCAGACCGTGTTGAAGAAAGTGGCAGTTCCCTAAGACGGTTGAAGAGCAGCTTAGAACATAGAGCCACTGTCACAAAAAGAAACTCAACAGCTGTACGAGACAGCCGGAAAGCAGCTCAGAACCTGTGATGTTTGTTGAATAGAGAAATATAAAGTTGGCATCCACCCTGGACGCCAAAAAGAACGGCTCAGAACACCGGCATGGTGCCGTTACCAGAGAAAAGAAGAGCATGGCTCATCAGGATCATATCCCAGGTTCACCGGTACTTGTACAGAGCTCAGTGTTGTCGTCAATATTTATAGTCCTTTGTCACACTGAGGCGTATATCTGGCTTCCTTCACATATATCTAAGAATCTGAGGATGACTTAGGCTCGACCGAATTTAAGAGGAGGAGGCCGACGGCCGAGGCGGCCATGGTGAGCACAGAGAGCTCCTCGAGCTCGAGGGGCTGGCTAGGCGGGGCTCAGGGGTGAGAGAGGACTGCTGGTGTGCTCGAAGGGCGAGGGGAGGGCCGTAAATAGCTGAGCGAAGGCATGGCCGAGCCGGTGTCGCCGCAGACGCATCGTCGGTGCCACGCATGCGTGTGCTCATGCATGGGCTCGAAGGTAGACGACGGGGGGAAACAGTGTAGAATATCATGGGGCGGAGGAGGCCAAGAGGCATGGGGAGGAAGCGGCCGAGATGAAGACAGAGCCAAAGGGCCACTGTGCTTTCATGGGCACTCGATGGCAAGCTCCGGCGAGGAAACGGACAGAGGGCGTGAGCTATCCAGAGAAAGGACGACGACGCGTGCTAGCTATTGGACACGCTCACGCGTGCGAAGATGACGAGAGGAGGAGTGGCCCGAAGCAAACGACACTCAGCCTGTGTCCATGGCGTTCAAGGGCGGTGGTCACCGCATGCACACGACGCTAACCCGTGCTCTGATCCGCCAAATCTTGTCTGGGAGACAAGGTGTGCAGAGGGTGATGCCAAGGAGGAGATAAACAAGCATAGTGATCCCTGGTGTGGTCATAGGTAGCAAGAATACAAGTGCACAGAAATGTGTTTGTAGTTTTCTGTGGCTCACATGCTTGGCTATCACGGCTAATCTTTGACTGGGGTTGATCACTCACTAAGGTGATTAAGTTGGCAAGGTGCCAGCTCAAGAAGAGGAGTTTAGCTAGTGGTTGCTATAGAAACCACCAGACTATATAGAAATACAAAACATGAAGTAGCACTCACTAGGAGTAATGGATTGGTCTGAAAATGGACATGGCAGAATTACTTGGGCATAAGAGAGTGCCATAAAGATTTCATGCTATTTGGCCAAGCCAAAATGGTACTTCCTTCATAGCTATCCTCTCTGTCCAGAAAATTGGAAAAATCCTGAGGGGGCTAGATGAAATGAGCCCAAATTTTGTGGAGATAGGTTATATACGTAGGAGAAGTCCTAGGAAAATTTTCAGACATAATGGAGCAAGATAAAATATACTTGCTTCATTAACTGAAAATTTGGACAGAACCAAAGAATTGATGCTCAGCTCACACTGATGCATTGCATGAGCTCAAATCTTGAGGAGGGCTTTGATATGATAAAATGAAAGACCATGCAAAAATTAAACTCAATTGGATTAACCTAGCTAGTACTTCCTTCACAACCAAATCCCTTAGACAGGAACTTTGCAAAATTGCTTAGGAATATTTAGTAGGTAAATTAAGTTGAAATTTGTTATGAGGAAATTATTTGGACATTAAAAGGTGTCCAAAAAGTTTGGGCTTAATTGGGTAAAGATAAATGGCACTTGCTTCACAATCTGCCATTCAGGACAGAATAGGAAAGTAATTAATTGAGCATGATGGGTAACATGGCCAATGAGGTATTTTGCTATATTTGAGAAAGATATGACCCAAACAATTTATGATAATTATTTGGGAATTTTGGGAGTGATAGAAATATAGGTTGGTTCACAACCTAGGACAGACAGGGTTATTCCTTTAATAGAAAAAGGAATATTCCCTAGAAAAAGAATATTGGGCTTGGGCTAGGATAAAAATGGCAAGGTTTTGGGAAGGGTTTGAGGATGACAAGACACTCGAAAAATAAAGAAGAGGGCATCTTCTTCAGTTTCCAGACCACAAAGCCACGAAAAAAGAAAACTCAAGCAAAAATCTCAAAAAACAAATGAAAAAGAAAGGGCCAAAAATCAGGCTGTGACAACGAGTGTCGCGCCACCATCCAGAGTGTGCTCGGTTTTGCCGAGGCTGCGGGCTCACAACAAGATGGCACGCCACGACCTCCCCAAGCGACGATGACGGCTTGTGCTGCTGGAAGTACATAGGGGGCTACCCCCATGGTGTAGGCCCCGCCATGGCCACCAGCGCGGGCGCAGCAGAATGAAGAACCCGACGACGTCTCGATGGCCTCCTCTGACCCTCGGGCACGTCCAGGCCAACGGCGAGCCCCGGAGGACAGGCGAAGGGGAGACACACGCGTCATAATCGGGCGGCACCGCGATGACCCCCATCGGGCCAATGGGTGCGACGGACCCGATGTTGACGAGCCCACACTCGAGGTTGGTGGGTTGTGTGCCCTTCCTTTACTTGTGAGCTGCAGCAAGTTCGTTGGCCATCCATCCGCACATTCAAGCCAGAGATACCCGAGAAGTATGATGGAAGGCTAAACCCGGCAGAATTCCTGAGCATCTACTCCATTGCTATTCCTGCTGACGGGGGAAGGGATGAGAGAGTTTTTGCCAACTACTTCCCTTTGGCACTCAAGTCCAATGTGAGGTCTTGGCTGATGCACCTACCGGAGAACTCCATCTTGTCATGGGCTGACCTGTGCCATGAGGTCATTGGCGCCTTCACCTACAGTCATCAAGAACGAGGCGGCTCAGCAATTGCAGCTTCTCCAACAAAAAGAAGGGCAGACTCTCCGGAAATACTTGCAGAGATTCAACAGACTGCACTGTAACATCCCAAATATCCATCCAGTAGCTGTGATAGCTGCCTTCCTGTCCAATGTGCACAACTGCAGGATTTGATCCAAGATGAATGTGCGGCTGCCCAAGACTGTGAAGGAGCTTTACACTTTGGTGGACAAGCATGCTCAGATGGAGGAGGGAAGGAAACTCCCAAGAGAAGAGGATTGCATCATCGTCGACTAAGAGGACGACGATGAATCTACTAGTCAGGAGAAGGGCCAGAAGCGCAACAAGGGGCACAAAGATAAGGCAGTGATGACTGTTGAAGGATCGGGTTTGCCTAGTATCGACAAGAAGGCTTGGGATGAAACTCCCGGCAAGGAGGTTTCCATGTGCGCTAATTGCCGGGAAGCTGTGGCTGCTGAGAAGGCTGGGAAAGGCGACGGCTGTACTGCAAGATTCATCGGACAAAGGGCCATGACCATCAAGAGTGCTATAAGGTTGAGCAGCTCGTCAAGAGGCAAAGAGCAGAATATGAGAAGCGTGATAAGGAAAAAGGTCAGAATGTTGCTGGCATTAAGGGCCGGGGCGGTGAAGCAAATCATTTCGGCAAACATTTTTGGAACCAAGGAAAATCCTAGGGGTTGAGAGAAGGAAGCTTGCATCAATGAGAGTGATGGAGGGGATGAAGCGGAAACTAGTGAACAAGAGGTCCAGAAGGCCACTAGCGCCATGTGCATTAATGGGGGTGCATCTCTGCACTCCACTCACCGACAACTCAAACAGTGGGCGCGTGAGGTCAACGTCGTGGAACCAGCGCCAGAGGCTCGGAAACCACTCAAATGGTCACGCACACCCATCATCTTTGAAGAAGGGGACCACCCTGACCGACCACTCAGGTAGGATGTTTGCCATTGTTGGTCTCCTACCTCAAGGTCACAAAGATGTTGCTTGACGGCGGGGCCAGGTTGAATCTGATTTCCCGTAAAGTCATCAGCAAACTTCAGATACCGAGGAAGAGCTAAAGGTCATTGGCACGTTTCAAGGATTTAATCTTGACAGGAGTCATCCTAAGGGAAAGATCACATTGCCGGTGTCATTTGAAGGGGAGGTGAACTATCGGACTGAGAAAATTGTGTTCGATGTGGTTGACCTCCCCCTGCCGTACAATGGGATCCTTGGACGCCTAGCTCTGGCTCAATTCATGGCGACATCCCACTATGCCTACAATACCTTGAAGATGCCCGGTTCGGTACAGGGGCATCGCGTTTCACAAAGAGAAGACCGGCATGGGGAAGCGTGGCAGGGACAAAACGAGCAAGTTTACCCAAGGTCAGGCCGCCATGGGGCATAAAACCCTACTCCTGCTTTGGTGGATTGATGGTGGAAGAGAGGTGGTGGAGCGTAGTACACTTGCCCGGCAGTGGCTACGCACATATGGGGGTGTGAGTTGTCCCACCCTCTAACCCTTTCTACAGTTGCCATGGGCCTCCTTTTATAGATTTAGGGGTTACCACAATGGCAAAAGTAATTTTTATGCACTGATAAGATAGCAATGTTCGCCCTCCTTTTATACCTACCTCTGCAGGCTGACAGGGCGCATTAAATGCGCCGCTCAACGTCATTTCATTGGTTGCCTGACAAGCCATGCCATGCCAGCTTGCCAGCTCCATGCCTGCTTGCTTGACACGTAGCAGGACGGGTGTCTTCTGTAGGCATCTCCTGTAGAAAGAGGCCGCCATGTGGCGAATGGCTGCCACTTAGTCACTTTGCGGTTTGACACCGCACCGATGGACAACGTGGGTCATGGCGGAGTGGGTGGGTGAGGTGTTTCTGCCTCCGCGGGTCCCAGCAGGCCCTGTCGGGACGCCTTGGACGTCTTCTTCCAGGGGTGGCCCCGTCCTTGTCGAGCTCGCCTTCCCGGCAAGGGAGGCTTTTCTTCCGAGGGTGTCTTGCTTCTCTGGCTTGATATTGATCCTCTTGATCTGCATGTTGGTCCTTCTAAGCTCTTGGTTCCTTGTATTCTGACCTGGGCTGGTGATACATCTCCAAGGTATCTACAATTTTCTTTGTTCCATGCTATTATATTATCTATTTTGGATGTTTAATGGGCTTTAATATGCACTTTTATATTACTAGTACAAATGCCCGTGCGTTGCACCGGGCAAAAAAGCATATAGAGTTCTCTTTGTTAATAAATCCGGCCATATTCGCATGCATTGAAACATTTTATAATCCAGACTATGCCAGTTCAAAATTGACACCATGGGTTCCCAAAACTATAGAGTAGAAAGCCAGCATGATATGCATGTCTACCATCATGTACATCTGAATATAGCTCGTACTGTGATGCTTTGCTAACAGGATGAAAAAATAGTGCAACTCACTGTTACATATCACTAACCATAAATGACATAGAACAAGAATCTTGTTCATATTAACAGTGATCATAAAATTGAATTTATATGTACTAATTTGTGGTCACTATAAGAGATGACTAGACACCAGAAGAAAACAAAAAAGTATATGTAACTAAACCATATCAGATTGACTACTATTTGTATGGTTCGTCCATCCAATGTATGCCTGATGTATAACAATTTTTTTTGAATATAGTATATGCTCCAGTTTTCACCACTGGAACACCATATAGGGATCACATTCATATGGTTTGAGGTGCAGGATTCTAGATATTGAATGCAAGCATCATGCCAAATATCATCCAGAGAATCATGTGTTCCAATGCAACAGTACTACTATAGTTTATCTTATTGGTTCTAGTAGTTTATCATATATAGTTCCCACAAAACTAACTGGATAACTATGCACATCATTTTCGATACTGTTGGCATGCAGGCAAAAAGAATCAAATATTCAGTTCTAGGTGCAAAAAGAATCAAATATTCAGTTCTAGGTGCAGATAAGTGTGATGTATTTTAGCCACCACGACAAAGCAAAGAGTTATTTGTTAAAATTGACTTACATATCAATATGTTGAGTGAGCGCCGCACGAAAGAGCACATATAATTAGTACAATACTGGAAGCTTTGGCTAAAAAGAAGGTTAACCTCTACTATCGGTCAGCTCTGCTGCACCAGAGAATTACAAACGTGGACATGATGAAATAAGGAACCATATAGGCGTATTACAAGCATGAGTGTGAAGCAAACATATCTTAGTTGTGGGCTCTAACCACTGAAAGGAACATGATAAGAGTATTTGAAAGAGATTAAATACTTGAAGCATCTATTTTTTGAACCTTGACATTTTAATTCTCAGCACAACCTCCAAACCTGTTGTTGCAACATAAGATTTGTCTATGATCTCAGCTGTAACAATTCTCTATTCCGACACAAAATCTGCAGCAAAACAACAACAATCAGTTGTGAGTAAGATGAGAGAGACATGTGATCTGCCAAGGGCATATGGGGTGAGAGAAGTACTAATGGAGTGGTACGGAGATGAGCTTCAGGCAAATGGTTTCTAGGAGAACTGCCGTAGGTGTGGATTCCTGAAGAAAAACAAATGGTCCATGACAATTCATGTGCAGTTGTGCAGTGATTCAGCGCTAGGAGACTAACTACCTGTAGATGAATCCACCATGAAGCTGGGATTTGGTAGAGGAGAGATGGGGCAGCAAGGTAGGTGGAAGCAGGAAGGACATTCATGGAAAATATATCAAGTTAGTGGAACCATAGTGTTACACCATGTTGTTCTACAACATAAACAACAACGAATTATCCAAAGTTTGAGTAAAAATGGTCCAATGTTCAATATAAAAATCCGAAGAAGCTATTGCACCGAAAGTAAACATTTTAAGGTAGAATACTAAGCATAAACTGCAGGGTTAAGGTAGCATTATTTTTGGACACTGCATCTTATGGATACTGCAAATTACTTCCAAAAAGTATCTCTGATCTAAATTGATACGCAGAGAAAGAGAAAAATATACCAACCGCCTATATAGGCTGGGGCAGAACAAACTCGTCCATATCATGAAGTCCAATAACTGCAATCATCTAAAGCAAAGTAAGAAACAGAAGTACCATAAACACATGTAAGATGGTTATCGGCCACTTGTCTAGCAATGCAAGCTTACTATCAGGGGCTCCATCACAAACAATCAAGTCCGCTTTACATCCATCAAAATGCCTGATACTGACGCCAAGGCTGCATCGTTTTCCTTCCGGAGCAGATCATGGTCCGGGAAATCATCCGCAACCACAAAGTCTCCATGAGCTTTGGAAACGTTGGCTAGTTCATGATCCAGCCCATTGTTTGTCCTTCCGATAGCCCTGATGTGATATTTACTCAACGCAAATTTAATATCAACAATAATTGGGTAGGACAATGTTCTGCTTACGAATCAGCCCCTAGCTCCTTTCCCCACTGCATAGTCGATCTCCACCACAAGGGAGTCTCAAAATACGTTATTCAGTCAAACCAGAATAGCGCTGGCTTCAGCCTCCTCGACAATTATGCATGCGCCCAGCTGCCTATCAGCAAGAATTTTTTGCATTATCTCTGGTATTCCAAGCACATAGTTAGTGTGATTATAGCATTGTAGGCAACAGAAAGGAATCCATATGTAATCTGAATCTTCATGAACTTTTTAGGTTTGACTGTATAGGAGCTCGATCACACAAAATTCGACAACTCAAACTTTTACCCTTACCTGTCCACATCATCCATGGCATATCCTTCACATACTTGGCTTCACATTGAGATGGTTCACCACCTTCATCTCACACCACTTGTCACATTGCATATCCACGAACCAATCCAGTTAATGTTCGACGACTGAGAAAAAATTCAAAGTAAATCGATGGATGCATGAATAAATGGATTGATGCATTGCAACGGGAGAAAAAAAATTCACACACACACCACCAAGCCCTAGGACCTTTGCCTCCGACATGGCAATCAAGCATACTCGGCGCCCATGGCAATGGGTCCCACGATGATCTTGCCCCCCTGCGGCCCAACTGGCAACGTCGTCGGCAAGTCAAGGCAGCGGTGGAGTAGGCGCGACACGGCTGCCACGAGCTACTTGGTCGCCTTTCCTCAAATTCAACACAACAACAAAAGGAACTTGGCTAGAGATTGCAATTGAACACTTAGCTGCAGCAGAGATGACTAAAACTTTCAAGAATACAAATTTGGCTGTGCATTATAGTGGGAAATACAGTGTATATAACGGCGAAAACGGGCAAGGAAAAAGAATAGGAAATGATTAAATTTGTTTTTATTCCTGACAACATCCTTCTGCCCTGCATCACGTATTGTAATGATGTCACAAGCATGCTCTTGATGACAATGATTCACATGTGCTGGAGACCTACAGAGGATGGAGAAAAGAAGGGCAAAAGAGGAAGGCTTGTATCTATCAAGCATAAATATTTACTGAATAAAATCGATCTAATCTGTACCAACTTGGGAAGGATTGTCGAATAGCTTCCTCTTATATAGCATATACATCAGAAAATCCAGCACACCAAATATATACATATGTTTATCAATGAGACAGAAATTAGATTGTTTCAAAGATAGTGAGGATCGACAGAGGGTCTTGAAGAATTCTGACAATGTAAACCATAATAGGTTACAACCTCCATCACACATCTAATTTTATCAAATTGACAAGGAAAGTTATAGGAATTGTGGCCTAAAAATTGGTTCCATCTAAATCTTGGTATATTCCTGTTTGAGATTGTTTATAGAATCAATAAAATGTAAGGACATTAGGGAGATCAAGGATCAAAGATCAATTAAGAAAATCATGGATGGGGGAATCATACTTACCTTGTTAAGAATGACACCGATGGAATTAGTGAAGGGATGTGTGGTACGCAGGCCAATGGATCTATGCGTCCTTGATATACACATCTACATACACGAAGGTTGCTGGGTTGAAACTTGAAAGGAGATTGATTCATCTGTCGACCCCACATACACGAACAGAATTTTGTAGATGTTGAACCTGGACCTCCTGTAGGATTTGGAGGAGGTTGTCGGCGATCCAGGCATCGAAGTCCTCCCGCGACGACGACGCTTCACGGGGAGGATGTGGAGGATCTCGGAAAGCGTGGGACAGCCGGTGTAATCCTCCACGAGGGAGGCTCCACCGCCACTGTTCGGCAGTGCGCGGCAGTCGGCGCAGCCGGCGCAGAGCATGGCTCGGTGGGCGCGATTTGGCAGCAAGCCTGTCGGTCAGTCACCAGAGCCGCCATCGCCGGTGACTGCCTCCCTCACCCTGCGTGCAGCCCTTCTCCTTCTCCTTTCTTCCTCTGTCTCCTCTCTCCCTCAGGCCCTTGTCTCTCCTTCTCTGGATGAGTAGGACGCCGCTGGCACCTGAACAAGCCGCCGCACCACCCGCCAGATCGGTCGACGCCGCGCATGCATCTGCCCGTCTTCCTCGAGCCGCCACCGCGCCTCGCATCGCCCGCCGGCCGCCTACTGGTTCCCGTGGGTTAGGCATCTATATCGGGTTAGGAGAGGGGAGGGATCGGGGAGGATGGTGGTGGTCTCCTCCGGTGCGAGGCGAGGTCGAGCGGCGGGGTGGCCTGCGCCAGTGCCAATCGAGACGAACCGATGGGGGCGATGCCCACCTGTTCGGGACCTTTTTTTCTATTTCGAATCGTTATTTCACTTAGGGACATGAGTGCGGGTTGAATACCTAAAACAACAGGGACTATTTCGCAAAAATGCCGTGACGGTGAACCCGGCGACTCAATCCGTGCTTTATTATTAGGGAGAGATTTTTGGGACTAACCTATTAACCGGAGGCTCAGTGCTAGTTGCTGTTTTTTGCCTATTTTAGTGTTTCGCAGAAGGAATATAAAACGGAATCCAAACGGAATGAAACATTCGCGAGGATCTTTTTTCGAACAAACACAATCTAGGAGACTTGGAGTGGATGTCAAGGAAGCAACAAGGCGGCCACGAGGTAGGGCACCACGCCCCCACCCTTGTGGGCCCCTCATAGCTCCACCGACATACTTCGTTTGCCTATATATACTCTTATACCCTGAAAACATCAAGGGGAGCCACAAAACCACTTTTCCACCGCTGCAACCTTCTGTACCCATGAGATCCCATCTGGGGACCTTTTCCGGCGATCTTCCGAAGGGGGATTCGATCATGGAGGGCTTCTACATCAACACCATAGCCTCTCCGATGATGTGTGAGTAGTTTACTGCAGACCTTCGGGTCCATAGTTATTAGCTAGATGGCTTATTCTCTCTCTTTGAATCTCAATACAGAGTTCTCCTCGATCTTCTTGGAGATCTATTCGATGTAATTCTTTTTGCGGTGTGTTTGCCGAGATTCGATGAATTGTGAGTTTATGATTAAGATTATCGATGAACAATATTTGATTCTTCTCTGAATTCTTATAAGCATGATTTGATATCTTTGTAAGTCTCTTTGAATTATCAGTTTGGTTCGGCCTACTAGATTGATCTTTCTTGCAATGGGAGAAGTGCTTACCTTTCGGCTCAATCTTGCGGTGTCCTTCCAAGTGACAGTAGGGGCAGCAAGGCACGTATTGTATTGTTGCCATCGAGGATAAAAAGATGGGGTTTATATCATATTGCTTGAGTTTATCCCTCTACATCATGTTATCTTGCCTAATGTGTTACTCTATTCTTATGAACTTAATACTCTAGATGCATGTTGGATAGTGGTCGTTGTGTGGAGTGATAGTAGTAGATGCAAAATCATTTCGGTCTACTTGACACGGACGTGATGCCTCTATTCATGACCATGCCTAGATATCATCATAACTATGCGCTTTTCTATCAATTGCTCGGCAGTAATTTGTTCACCCATCGTAATTTATGCTATCTTGAGAGAAGCCACTAGCGAAACCTATGGCCCCTGGGTCTACTTTACATCTTATAAGTTTCTGATCTACATTTTAGTTTACTATTTATTTTTCAATCTTTATTTTCCAATCTATACAACAAAAGTACCAAAAATAGTTATCTTATTATCTCTATCAGATCTCACTTTCGTAAGTGACCGTGAAGGGACTGACAACCCCTTTATCGCATTGGTTGTGAGGTTCTTATTTGTTTGTGCAGGTACTAGGCGACTTGCGTGTAGTCTCCTACTGGATTGATACTTTGGTTCTCAAAAACTGAGGGAAATACTTATGGTACTTTGCTGCATCACCCTTCCCTCTTCAAGGGAAAAGCAACGCATGCTCAAGAGGTAGCAAGAAGGATTTCTAGAGCCATTGCAGGGTGATTTGCACCAAGTCAAGTCAAGATTTGATCTCCCGTCAACTAGCCATTTCTGGCACCATTGCTGGGGAGATCTACACTCAAGCCAAGACATTGCAAGTACCCATCACAAACTCTTATCCTTTGCATTACATTATTTGCCATTTGCCTCTCGTTTTCCTCTCCCCCACTTCACCCTTGCCGTTTTATTTGCCTCTTTTCCATTCTCCCTTTTTACGTTCGCCCTTCTTTCGCTTGCCTCTTGTGTATCCGTTATTAGTGCGGTTTGTTGCCATCATGTCTGAAAGTGGGGAGATTATCATTGGTAAGGATAATAGTAACAACAGGGGGAACCTTGATGCTTTTGATAATCCTCATGAAGAACCTACTATTTTACACACTAAAAAGTTTTGGATCGGTAGTGGTAATGTTATTGGAAAAGGAGTTATTCAAGATTTCTTTACTTGTGCTGGTGCTTTGCCCACTATGGGAGGGTCTATTTTTCATAGAACTAGTAGTTTTGCGGATTCTATATCCTTGCTCATAGTTGAACTTGAAAGACAATTCATTCATATGCACCCTTGCATTCAAAGGAATTTTCTAGAATTTTCCAATATCGAGCATTCTTCTGTTAAGCGTTCAGGTACCATCTTTTTAGCTCACGAGTTCAGATTCATAATAAAAGAGGTCAACAAATTTTTTCGCATTATAGTGTGGATGCTGGTCGTCCTCCCATAGAAGCGATCCTTTTTTTATCAAGATGACATAATGCGCTTGCAATCTCTAGATCATGTTGCTTTTAATGAGAACCTTAGAAAAAACGGTCCTACCGATGTTCTAGTTGACAAAATTTCTGAACTTAATGATAACTTTGCTGTCCAGAACAATGGGTTAGGTTTTTTCCTTGAACAAAAGCTCATGACTTTTTGCGAAAAGAATGCTTATAATGATGAATTGGTTGTGCAATATTAGGGGCCATAGGAGGAACCAATACCTCCCGAGCTTGATCTTGGGGACTTTTGTCCCATTAAATTTAGCCCGTTTGATTAATTTTGCTTGCCACAAAGAAAACTTGCTGCTGAACGTAGGGAGTATGAGATGAGTTTCTGCGATTTACCTTTATCATTATCATGGCAATACTTAGATCTATCCCTGTTTTTATGCCTAGCTAGGGGCGTTAAACGATAGCTCTTGTTGGGAGGCAACCAAATTTTATTTTTGTTCCTTGCTTTTTGTTCCTGATTAGTAATAAATAAATCATTTATCCTATGTTATGATTGTGTTTTTTATGTTTTAATTAGTGTTTTGCCCAAGTAAAGCCTTCAGGATCTTCTTGGGTGATTGTTATTTGACCTTGCTGTAAAAAACAGAAAGTATGAGCTCACGGGAATAATTTTCGTTTTTAACCATAGAGCGATAAAATATTGATTCAAACTGTAGTAGATCAATATAGAAATTATTTAGGACTTTGCTAATTTTTCAGAATTTTTGGAGTTACAGAAGTATTTGAAACCTACAGATTTCTACAGACTATTTTGTTTTTGACAGATTCTGTTTTTTGTGTGTTGTTTGCTTATTTTGCTAGTATCCGGGGGTATGAACTATAGAGAAGTTGGAATACAGTAGGTTTAACACCAATGTAAATAAAGAAGGAGTTCATTACAGTACCTTAAAGTGGTGGTTTGTTTTGTTATACTAACGGAGCTCATGAGATTTTTTGTTGAGTTTTGTGTTGTGAAGTTTTCAAGTTTTGGGGTAAAGATTTGATGGATTTTGGAATAAGGAGTGGCAAGACCCTAAGCTTGGGGATGCCCAAGGCACCCCAAGGTAAAATTCAAGGACAACCAAATGCCTAAGCTTGGGGATGCCCCGGAAGGCATCCCCTCTTTCGTCTTCGTCTATCGGTCACTTTACTTGAGGCTATACTTTTATTCACCACATGATATGTGTTTTGCTTGGAGCGTCTTGTATGATTCGAGTCTTTTCTTTTTAGTTTACCACAATCATCCTTGCTGTACACACTCTTTTGGAGAGACACACATGAATCGGAATTTATTAGAATACTCTATGTGCTTCACTTATATCTTTTGAGATAGATAATTTTGCTCTAGTGCTTCACTTATATCTTCTTAGAGAACGATGGTGGTTTTATTTTATAGAAATTATTGATCTCTGATGCTTCACTTATATTATTTTGATAGTCTTTTAGAACATCATGGTAATTTGCTTTGGTTATGAAATTATTCCTAATATGATCCAAGATGGGTATAATAAGAACTTTCATATAAAGTGCATTGAATACTATGAGAACTTTGATACTTGATGATTGTTTTGAGATATGAAGATGGTAATATTAGAGTCATGCTAGTTGATTAGTTGTGAATTTGAGAGATACTTGTGTTAAAGTTTGTGATTCCCGTAGCATGCACGTATGGTGAACCGTTATGTGATGAAGTCAGAGCATGATTTATTAATTGATTGTCTTCCCTATGAGTGGCGGTCGGGGACGAGTGATGGTCTTTTCCTACCAATCTATCCTACTAGGAGCATGCCCGTAGTACTTTGTTTCGATAACTAATAGATTTTTGTAATAAGTATGTGAGTTCTTCATTACTAATGTTGAGTCCATGGATTATACACACTCTCACCTTTCCACCATTGCTAGCCTCTCTAGTACCGCACAACTTTCGTCAGTACCATAAACCCACCATGTACCTTCCTCAAAAAAGCCACCATACCTACCTATTATGGAATTTCCATAGCCATTTCGAGATATATTGCCACGTAACTTTCCACCGTTCTGTTTATTATGACACACTTCATCATTGTCATATTGCTTTACATGATCATGTAGTTGACATCGTATTTGTGGCAAAACCATCGTTCATAATTCTTTCATACATGTCACTCTTGATTCATTGCATATTCAGGTACACCACATAGAGTCATATTTTGTTCTAAGTATCGAGTTGTAATTCTTGAGTTGTAAGTAAATAAAAGTGTGATGATCTTCATTATTAGAGCATTGTCCCATGTGAGGAAAAGATGATGGAGACTATGATTCCCCCACAAGTCGGGATGAAATTCCAGACGAAAAAAGTGGCCATAAAAGAAAAAGAGAAAAAAGGCCCAAATAAAAAAATGAGAGAAAAAGAGAGAAGGGGGAATGCTACTATCCTTTTTCCACACTTGTGCTTCAAAGTACCACCATGATCTTCATGATAGAGACTCTCCTATTTTGTCACTTTCATATACTAGTGGGAATTTTTCATTATAGAACTTGGCTTATATATTCCAGTTATGGGCTTCCTAAAAATGCCCTAGGTATTCGTGAGCAAGCGAGTTGGATGCACACCCACTTAGTTTCTTTTTGAGCTTTCATACATGTATAGCTCTAGTGCATCCGTTGCATGGCAATCCCTACTCACTCACATTGATATCTATTGATGGGCATGTCCATAGCCCGTTGATACGCCTAGTTTATACGAGACTATCTTCTCCGTTTTGTCTTCTCCACAACCACCATTCTATTCCACCTATAGTGCTATGTCCATGGCTCACGCTCATGTATAGTTTGAAGGTGAAAAAAGTTTGAGAACATCAAAAGTATGAAACAATTTCTTGGCTTGTCATCGGGGTTGTGCATGATTTTAATATTTTGTGTGATGAAGATATAACAAAGCCAGACTATACGATTTTGTAGGGATACCTTTCTTTGGTCATGTTATTTTGAGGAGACATGATTGCTTTGTCAGTATGCTTGAAGTATTATTATTTTTATGTCAATATTAAACTTTTGTCTTGAATCTTTTGGATCTGAATATTCATGCCACAATAAAGAAAATTACATTGAAAATTATGCTAGGTAGCATTCCACATCAAAAATTATGTTTTCATCATTTACCTACTCGAGGACGAGCCAGAATTAAGCTTGGGGATGCTGACACATCTCCAACGTATCTATAATTTTTGATTGTTCCATGCTATTATATTATCTGTTTTGGATGTTTAATGGGCTTTAATATGCACTTTTATATTATTTTTTGGACTAACCTATTAACCGGAGGTCCAGTGCCAGTTGTTGTTTTTTGCCTATTTCAGTGTTTCGCAGAAAAGGAATATCAAACGGAATCCAAACAGAATGAAACCTTCGCGGGGATCTTCAAACGCAATTCGGGAGACTTGGAGAGGAGGTCAAGGAAGCAACAAGGCGGCTACGAGGTAGGGCGGCGCGCCCAGGGGGCAAGTGCGCGCCCCAACCTCATGGGCCCCTCGTAGCTCCACCAACCTACTTCTTTCACCTATATATACTTTTATACCCTGAAAACATCTAGGGGAGCCACAGAACCACTTTTCCACCACCGCAACCTTTTGTACCCATGAGATCCCATCTAGGGACCTTTTTCGCCGATCCTCCGAAGGGAGATTCGATCACAGAGGGCTTCTACATCAACACCATAGCCTCTCCGATGATGTCTTAGTAGTTTATCACAGACCTTCGGATCCATAGTTATTAGCTAGATGGCTTCTTCTCTCTCTTTGGATCTCAATACAAAGTTCTCCTCTATGTTCTTGGAGATTATTTGATGTTATTCTTTTGCGGTGTGTTTGCCGAGATCCGATGATTTCTGGCTTTATTATTAAGATTATCTATGAACAATATTTGATTCTTCTCTGAATTCTTATATGCATGATTTGATATCTTTGCAAGTCTCTTCGAATTATTAGTTTGGTTTGGCCTACTAGATTGATCTTTCTTGCAATGGGAGAAGTGCTTAGTTTGGGTTCAATTTTGCGGTGTCCTTTCCCAGTGACAGTAGGGGGAGCAAGGCACGTATTGTATTGTTGCCATCGAGGATAAAAAGATGGGGTTTATATCATATTGCTTGAGTTTATCCCTCTACATCATGTCATCTTGCCTAATGCGTTACTCTGTTCTTATGAACTTAATACTCTAGATGCATGCTGGATAGCACTCGATTTGTGGAGTAATAGTAGTAGATGCAGAATCGTTTCGGTCTACTTGACACGGACATGATGCCTATGTTCATGATCATGCCTAGATATCATCCCAACTATGCGCTTTTTTATCAATTGCTCAGCAGTAATTTGTTCACCCATCGTAATTTACGCTATCTTGAGAGAAGCCACTAGTGAAACCTATGGCCCCCAGGTCTATTTTACATCATATAAGTTTCTGGTCTACAATTCTAGTTTACTTTTTATATTGCAATCTTTATTTTCCAATATATACAACAAAAATACCAAAAATATTTATCATATTATCTCTATCAGATCTCACTTTCGTAAGTGACCATGAAGGGATTGACAACCCCTTTATCGCGTTGGTTGCGAGGTTCTTATTTGTTCGTGCAGGTACTAGGTGACTTGCGTGTAGTCTCCTACTGGATTGATACCTCGGTTCTCAAAAACTAAGGTAAATACTTACGCTACTTTGCTCCATCACCCTTTCCTCTTAAAGGGAAAACCAACACATGCTCAAGAGGTAGTAGCTGGTGCCTTGATCTTGTTCCCGTGCATGTGCACAGTCTAGGCAACAGACCCAGGGTTAGTTGCACCGACACCCGAGCCGGTAGGAGTCATTTCCATCCCGTCAGATGAAACAGATGCAATCATTTGCGTGGATAAGATGTACCGGGACGCAATCACGGCAGAGGCAGCGACATCAGCTGATCACGCCAAGGAGAACAAAGGAACAGAGAAGTACAATAGGGACGCTGGCAAGGAATCTGGGAAGCGTACCTCTTCGGAGTGCGCTGTGCGTGTTGATGACTTGCCGGAGTGTTCCTACAACATGAGGTCCAAGGTTGTTGCACCCCAAGTGAGGAAGCTCTCGGTAGTTCCACCCTCGAATACAAATAGGAAAGCACGCTTGTTGCCTTCCTGCAGGTGAATGTCGATGTGTTTTCCTGGCAACCATCTGATATCCCCGGGGTTCCTAGGGAGGTAATCGAGCACCACCTTGATGTCTGCCCACACGCTCGACCCTTCAAGAAGAAAGTTTGGAAGCAGGCCTTGGAGAGGCAGTAGTTCATTGCAGGTGGTCCAACTATGCCATCACCTTCGACTCTTCCGACCAGATCAAGTGTGCGGCCATAGCCAGCGCCCTCCCGATGCTCTGCTCGTGCATCATCAGGAAAGTCCTCGTCACCAAGACACTCATCGATGGCAGCGCGGGGCTCAATGTTCTCTCTGTCGAGACATTCGACAGGCTCCAGGTGCCGTAGCACCAGCTTTAGCCTACCAAGCCCTTCTCCGGAGTGACAGATGGCTCCACCACCCCGATAGGCTAGGTCCGCCTCCTTGTCACCTTCGGCAAGCATGAGAAATACCACACCAAGCTCATCGACTTCAACGTCTCCCACATTCCCATCCCGTACAATGCCATCCTCGAGTACCCAGTCCTGGCCAATGTCCACAAGATGCCACCATGGCTATAATGTCCTCAAGATGCCAGGAAGCTGCGGCATCATCACAGTCGCCTATGAGGAGAAGGATGCACTATGCTCTCTCGAGCGCGCCTTCCAGGCTGCAGCGGTCGAGGACCCAGACGATGAGGGTGATGTCTACCCTCCTGAGGTTGTCCCCAAGAAGAAGAGGCAGTTGCTCCTCCAAGGACCACAGGAGGCTTCGCGCCCACTAACGGGTGCCTTCCCCTCTTGCATAGGAAGGCGTGCCCGCCCCCCCCCTCAGGTTGTGTTTGGGGGCTCTCCTCTAGAGGGCCTCAGACTTGGCCAACATCACGAGGGAGGCGCTCGAGCACCATGTGGAGGCGTGCTTCAATGCACGCTTTCGTGGGGAAAGTGTAGGGCACGAGGCGCCAGGCACCCAGGAGTTCATCACTAAGGCAATGGAAGAACTTTAGGATGCAAGAGCTAAGCGGGACAGCCATCGCCCACCACCCAGCGCAGCTCCCTGCCTTGGCGAGGACAGAGAGCTTCGCGCCACCGTCAACATCCGCGGGCTCAACAGGGCCGCGTCTCAGGAGCTCTTCTGGCTGTCCCACATTGGCCGGTGTGAGGACCCCCTCACAGCTATGTTCGCATGCCTCTTGGTCTGATGATCAGGGATGCGATGCACCAGCGCCACATGCGGGGCGTCCTGGCGGCTTAGGAGGCCAGGCACCAGGCGGCCCTGACGGAGATGACGATGGTTCTTCGTGAGCCACCCGGGTCTCTAGAGCCTCCCAAGGTTCAAGACCGGGGCGGCTCATGAGGAACGACTTGTGCAGCACGCGTCTTCGGCTACTCCCACACCTCTTCAGCTACGGTGTTAGGTGACATCTTTTTTGGTTTGTTTAGTTGGGGGTGCCCCTCGAGCTGCATTATCCCCAAGTCGCGTGGGTCCGTCCCTGCGTCATGTATCCTTCTTAACATCTATCAGAACTAGTCTTACCCTATCCAGGAATTGCTTTATGATTATCACCCACTTGCTTGGTGCTCTATTGCCCTTTGCGGCCTATCTGCGTTTCTAATCTTCCTCTTGCTCATCCCACAACGGGGGCTACACACGCTGGCAAGGCGCTTGTGCTCGGGTCCGTCCCTGCAATGCTGACAAATCTAAGAGATCGAGCTCTAGCTCATGGCCTGCCCCACGCATGTCACCTCACAAGATCCTCAGTGCCTTCATCTTCTTGCAGAAAGATCAATGGCAGGACAGGAAGCGCGGTTATGTGTCATGTTCTCCTTGGACTAACTCGCAGGAACCCACAGATCTTAACTATAGGCTGCTCGCCGGCCATCCCTTTTTCACACAATTCGCTTGCACGTTAAGGGGGGGGGGGCTCCCGAGCATCGTGCCTCAAGAGCTCCTACTGGCTCTCGAGCCTTCACCCCTGACCTTGACCACGACAGTGCGACCTAGCATACCAGCGGCGGCCGAGCCTAGCTCGAGGGCCGGGACCCGAGGACGTAGAGCATCTAGAGGAGCAAGGAAAAGGGGAGACTGGCGTGAGCCCTACCTAGAAGCGCCAACACTAAGGCACGGTCAGGCGCAGCGCAAGGGAATCGCCGTAGGCTCACTAAGATAAGTCACCCATACATATTAGCGTAAACGTCAAGACCCAGTCTCTCCACACTCGCAACCTCAGTCGGGCAATGTAGCCTTCCTTTTCGTCCTTCAGGGAGTTGCTTGCATGACCAAAGGGGATGTCTTGAGCATCGCAACTCAGGAGCTCCTACCGGACCTCCTGTCCTTGACCACGGCATCGCGACCTGGCATACCACCGACGGCTAACGCGTGCCTGGGGACTTGGTCTTGCCGGCGTAGAGAACTAAGCTACCAGGAGAACGAAAAGGGGGATCCATGCTGGAGCGAGATACGCAATTTCGATGCCATACTAGGGAGGATAACATTGGAAGCAAAAGTTCTACAGTTTTTTACATACCCCCATGGGGACCGTCACAATTCCGTACAGGGAAACAAAGAAGAGGACCTCGGAGGATCCTGGCAGCTTGGTATCACCGACAATGCTAATGATATGCCACTGCTGCGCTCCGAGCGTGGAGAGAGCTCAGTGGCACATAGCCGTCGTCACTAGACTCCAGAGACTCGCTGGATTTGGGAGAGTCGCTGGACTCCAAGGAGTCACCGCAGCTGCTGGAAGAGCTGCTGGCGAGGCCAGGAGTGGGTTCAACGCCCGAGGCCGTGTCGCGTGGGCTGCCTCTCCTGGAGCAACACTCCACGCAACGGCCGTCCTTGTCAAAGACCTTGAGGAACAGCATGGAGGCGCCATCGTACTCGAAGTGGAAGGCGAGGGGGCCCTCTGGACAACAGGCGCGGGCGACCTCGCCCCACCCTCGAATCATGAAGATGCCGCCCGAGGGAACGACCTTTACCTCTTCCCACGTGGCTAGGTTGCAACACCCGTCATGTTGCAGCCACAACTCAAGTGGCCCCCTTGGCGGCATCTCCTTAGTGAAGAACCTCGAAAGCCGGATCCACGTGTGCGGCGGCATTGCCGCCCACACCACGAACTCACGGGAGGTACCCTCGGCGTGCGTTCACGGGTCGGCTGGCCGCGCAGCCTCGACCTGTCCACCATGACCCCAGACCACATTATGTTGGGCGATGCTGCCTTGTCCAGGGTTGTGCGCGTGGTCATACAGGGGGATGGGGAAGCCAAGCGGAGGCCGCTCGTACCAAGGCCGTGTCACCTCCTGCCATTCGCAAGGGTGGCTAAACCTTTTCTTCGTGGAAGTGGATCAGGCTCCTCCCGAGGGGCTATTCCATTCTCCGCAGCAGAGAACCTCCTGATTGGCACAATGGATGATATAGCAAGGCAGCGAGATGAATAAGGAGAACAAGGAGCGGGCGGCTTGAAGATGGAGTTGAGTGAGGGGGCTCCGCCCCTCCTCCCATTTATAGCGGGAGGGAGGCCAACTGCCGGCCTCCATGATCCCATGCAATGATGATCTTTCTCTGCATGCAGCAAGCTCTTGTCAAATGGGTGCGCGGTTATGCTCTTGCGACGTGAGCCATGACAACCATGGCCAAGTGGGTGCCAGCGGGCACAAGACAACATTTTCATCTTTGGTGCTAAGGAGGCAAGCCCAGGCGCAGAGTCCTGAGGAATAGGCCAAAGGTTTCCATTCCCATGCAACAAGACCAAGACCGGCAGGACGAAGGTCATCACCGAGCCCACCACGACATCATGACGAGAGGGTTTTGCAGGCGAAGACTGCTTTTGTTAGGATAACATGTACTAGTTGTCTCCTTTCGAATTTGGCCGTTGTGGGATCCCTTCCTGCCTTCATTTGGGAAGAGGACCAAGGCCAATATAAATAGGGCCTAGCCACCACCATAGAGAGGGATCCGATGTGATAGCCTGGCTTATTAGGGATGATAGACTACTCATATCAATAAGGAAGTCCTTCTTTTCGAAAGCCCATTCGGACAGAACTCCAAAGTTAAGCGTGCTCATCTTGGAGTAGTGTCAGGATGGGTGACCGACTGGGAAGTTGCTCCCAGGTGCGCATGAGTGAGGACAAAGTGCGTAGAAAAGACTAGTATTGATCTGTGGGGCCAGTCTAGATCCCGCCAGGAGTAACGACCACCGGCAGGTGTGTCCGAGGGGTTACAAGTTGGTATCAGAGCTGACCCTCGTGGTTACACGGATGGTTGCGGACAGGTGTGTGGTCATGTTGTTCATGACGTTTGTGACCCGTCGTGGCACCCGGCATGGCACATGTACCGGACTAGAAGCACAGACATTTGTGCCAAGAGGGAACGTTCCTATGGCCCGACGAGGACGTTGGTTCCTCTGAGTGGGGGTGTATGTGATAGCCTGGCTTATTAGGGATGATAGACTACTCATATCAATAAGGATTTCCTTCTTTTCCGGAAGCCCATTTGGACAGAACTCCAAAGTTAAGCGTGCTCAGCTTGGAGTAGTGCCTGGATGGGTGACCGACCGGGAAGTTGCTCCCGGGTGCGCATTAGTGAGGACAAAGTGCATAGAAAAGACTAGTATTGATCTGTGGGGCCAGTCTAGATCCCGCCAGGAGTAACGACCACCGGCAGGTGTGTCCGGGGCGTTACATCCGAATCCTGGAGAAAGTCCTCTCCCCGACCAGCTCAAGAACACAACTCCTGAGGTTGTTCTCCCACTGTACTAGTTTATCCTCATCCCCTCGAGGCCAATCCACCAAAAAGGAAGAGTAGGGTTTTACACTTCAAGGTGGCCCGAACCAGAGTAAACTGTTGTGTCCCATTTCCTTCCTGTTTGTTGAGCTAGGCCCTGAGGTTGGCGAGTAGGAAGACTAGGGAGGTTGAGTTCTTCACATGCACCCCAGAGTTCGAATCTATCCAGGGACTGCGGAGCCCAAAATATGTCATTTCCCTTGCCGCACATTGATCAGATTGTGGATTCCACTTCAGGCTGCGATTTGCTCTCCTTTTTGGATGCATATTCTGGATACCATCAGATCTTGCTTTCCAAGGAAGACGAATATAAGACCTCGTTCATCACCCCATGTGGTACGTACTGTTTTGTCCGCATGCCATTCGGATCAAAGAGTGTTGGGTCCACTTTTGCAAGAGTAGTCCAGATTGGTTTCGAGCCACAACTGCACAGGAACATTGAGGCTTATATGGAAGATATTGTGGTCAGGACCAAGGACAGAGTTACCCTCATCAAGGATTTTGAGGAGACATTTGCTAACCTACGCAAGATCAACTTGAAGCTCAATGCGGAGAAGTGTGTGTTTGGGCTTCCCTCCGGTAAGCTACTTGATTTCTTTGTGTCCCATCGGGGGATTGAGCCATACCCGGACAAGATCAAAGCTACCGAGAAGATTCAAGCACCATGGACCGTCAAGGGTGTGAGGCGTTTGACAGGACGTGTTGTCACACTAAGCAGGTTCATCTCCAAGTCTGCCGAGTGCGCCCTACCGTTCTTCAAAATACCGAAGAAGGCATGACCCATGAAGTGGACCCCGGAAGTAGATACAACTTTGCAATAGTTGAAGGCGTACTTATCCTTTGTGCCCACTTTGGTCGCTCCCAAACCACAAGAGCCATTGCTGCTATACTTGGCAGGGACCAATCAAGTGGTTAGTGTAGCCTTGGTGGGACATCGGGAAGTGGAAGTAGAAGAAAGTGAGCAAGGACTGGCAGAGCCAGGCAAGGATCAGTGTAGAAGTGTGCATGGCAGCAAGGGCGGCCCCAAGGACACGACAAAGAAGAGAGTGGTGCAGCACCCAGTGTACTTTGTCAGTTCCTTGCTACACGGAGGTAGATCAAGGTACTCTAGAGTGCAAAAGTTGATCTTTGGTCTCATCATGGCCTCAAGAAAATTGCGCCACTAGTTCCAAGCCCATGAGATAATTGTTGTCACTTGCTTCCAGTTACAAAGGATGCTCTGAAACCCTGAGGCCACCGGCAGAATAGTGAAGTGGCCTTTGGAGTTATCCAGCTTTGGCCTAAAGTTTCAGAGCACATCAACAATTCAGAACAGGGTGTTGCAGAGTTTATTGCAGAATGGACGCCAACCCCTAATGAGGAAGTGTTGGAAACAGCTATCCCCGGCAAGGAAGTGCCCAAGGAATGGATCATGTATTTTGATGGCACTTTTTCCCTACAAGGTGCGGGGGCTGGCATGCTTCTCGTTGCCCCCTCCGGGGAGCACTTGAAGTACGTCATCCAGATGCACTTTTCCTGGGAAGAGGTGACCAACAATATAGAGAGTATGAAGGGCTCCTTGACGGGCTCAGGATTGCTACCGAATTGGGAATCAAGAAGCTGATCATTCGAGGAGATTCACAGCTTGTGGTAAGACAAGTTAACAAGGATTACCCAATTCCATTGATGGAGGCATACGTTGAGGAAGTGAGAAGATTGGAGGAGCACTTTGACGGATTGTAAACAGAGCATGTACCCCGTGCGGACAACATCATAGCTGATCATGTGTCAATGTGTGTTGTGCAAAAGCTTCCTGTGGAACCTGGAACTTTTGTTCTCCATCTTACTGAACCCTCCGTATCACCATTAACAATGGCCCGGAAAAGCCTCCGGTAAGCCTCTCCCGGTAGAGCCCCCCGGGGCTCCTGGCAGGGACCCTGCCGGAAGCATATCCTCATCACTTGCCGGAAGACACCCTCCAGCCGGTCCTATGGTCCCTGCGAACGATGAACGTGCACCTGCAGTTGTCATTAGTCCTCATTGCCGAGCCACAGGCTCCAACTTGGGAAAGGCACATAGTCCACTTTCTCCAAATTAGAGAACTTCCTAATGACCAAGATGAGGTTGAAAGAGTAGACCGGAGGGCCAGTATGTATCAGTTTGTTGCTGACACTCTATACAGAAGGAGGCCCAACGGTGTGAAATTGAAGTGCATCTACTAGGAAGAAGGAAAGGAACTACTGGCTTAGATACACAAAGGCATGTGCGGGTCCCACATTGGATCAAGGGAATTGGTTGGGAAAGCCTTCCGACAAGGATTCTATTGGCCCACAGCCCACCAAGATGCGGTTGAGCTAGTCACCAAATGTGAAGCCTGCCATTTCCATTCCAAGAATATCCACCTGTCTGCCCAAGCTCTTCAGACAATCCCTTTGTATTGGCCATTTTCGGTCTGGGGGCTCGATATCCTCGGCCCTTTACCCTGAGCTGTCGGGGGCTTTGAATTCTTGTTAGTTGCTATCGACAAGTTTACAATGTGGCTGGAAGTAACTACCATGAGAAAGGTGACTGCTCAGTCAGTTATCAAGTTCTTGAAAGAATTGGTGTGTCATTTTGGAGTCCCGACAAGGATCATTACTGACAACGACACCCGGTTCACGAGCCGCACCTTCATGCATTATGTTCATGCCCTCGGAAGGAAGGTCTCATTTTCCTCTGTCGCACATCCCAAGAGCAACAGGAAGCTGAGAGGGCGAATGCTGAAGTGATGCGAGGACGCAAGACAAGGACCGTTGATATGCTGCAGAAGCATGGGAGGCGGTGGATCGATGAGCTGCCGATAGTTCTCTGGTCCCTTAGAATGACACCAAATCGAGCTCCTGGCAGACTCCTTTCTCCCTAGTCTATGGGGTAGAAGCAGTTATCCCCATGGAACTCATTTATGGGTCGCCTCGAGTGCTTGCCTATGATAAAGTAGCGCAAGATCAACACCGGCGTGGCGAGACTGTTCTACTCGAGGAGAACCGTCTCCGGGCTGCTACGCATGCTGCACGCTATTGGCAAGCCCTGTGTCACTATCACAGCCGCATGATTCATGCTTGGTGTTTTGAGGAAGGCGTCCTTGTCCTTAGGCGCATTCAGTCCACCAAGGGTACAAACAAGTTGACACCAAAGTGGGATGGCCCTTACTGGGTAGTTCGAGTCACCAGACCTGGCATAGTCTGTCTGGAGACCGGAGACAACATTCAATTGCAAAACTCATGGAACATTGAGCATCTCCGCAAGTTCTACCCATAAGGAGCGGCTGTCGGGCCCTGCCCGGTAGCCACCCTTTTGTACAGGCCTTGCCTCAGTTGCATGTAACCCCTTGTACAAAGTGAGGCAAAGAACCTGAGCAACAGAGAAATAAGCGAAGCGCTGGGGGGCTGTTGGTCAAGTTGCATACATGCATAAGCATTGCAAGAGCATTTTCATATGCATATAGACAGGGTTGCATCTTGCATCATTTTTCATCTACGTGAGGTTTGCAGGTTCATGCCGTGAAGTCGACCTTTGCCGGGAGTTGGGAAGATAAACTAGCACTGCGATCTCCAGCAACCCAAACAGACAAGTTCCATTTCTTGTGCATAAGTGTTCTCTAGGATTAAACTTGTGCATTAGAAAACCTCGCCACTCTTCGAAACTTAGGTGCTCCCATCCCTGGACTCGAACGTGGCTTCGACCAGGATGGTCACACTGTCCTTTGACGAGAAGAGATTGGCGGGGGGTGGTCCCTTTATCTCTGCCCGGTAGGCTTAGTTATCTACCAGGTAGAAGGGTACCGACAGGATAGCCTGTCGGGGAGAACTTGTTTATTTAATAGAGAGGCATTCCACCTCTGCATGGGCATATACATGCACGAGTTCCTGGCCAGGTTCATCTTTTTCATGAATATGCTGATAATACAAGTACAAACCTTACAGACACTGACACAGACTCGAAGGATTACATTATTTGAACTAAAAATTGGCTAGTACCAACAGATTTAAGATTCAAAAAGATAAGTGCCCCGTAAACTTCTCTCACTGTCCCTCTTGTCCCAGGTAGTGCGGTGGGAAGAGAAGAGGGCAGGAGGCACACCGACACAACACCATCCCAGGGGAACGCTGGCCTGGCGGTCCGGCACCTTCCCTAGAAGGACGGCGAGCAACCAAGACAGCCAGGGGGCTCGGGGCACGCTGCTCCCCACCTTGGTGGGAAGAAAGGCGCGTCTGTCGTCAGCATCAACCCGACTGCCTCCGGAAGGGGCAGTGCTGGGATTACCAATGACCCCAACCCTCTTTCCCGGACGAGCATCAAAGATGATAAGGGCTCGGTCACCAGGCCCACCAGCGGCAGCAGGACAAGGCCGAACGCCGCGCTCCCCGGTGGGCAGCCAACCATGGAAGGAGCAAGCACTTTTCCGCAATGGGAAAGCTTCATATCTCCCATGCCACCGGCGGTTTGTCCGCCGCGTCTTATCCAAGCTAGGACCAAGCTCACTCCCCAAACATTAGCACAAGGCTTCAACATCATCAACCTCAAGCAGGAGCCGGGGGCCTGGCCCCAGGCTATTCTCTTAAACATGACTAGCAGGAAGCAGAAGACGTAGGAAAAGAAGTGCAAGGATGGATGACTACACTATCCCCTCGCCCTCTCTTTTATAGGCATGCCGAGGTGGGAGCCGCTCCCTCAACAAAGTGACTGGTGCCCATCTCCACCAGTCCATGAAGGCCAGGCCCCCGTCGTGATGCTCTCCCGCACCAGGTGCCTCTGTTACCTACCCCGCGCGATGCATGCTGCATACATGGCTGAAGATAAGGGCGTGGTGGGAAGAGTAAATTGGTAGTTTTCACCCCGTGCATTAAAGTCATTAACAGGCCCTTGCACTACAAAAAAATACACCTCAGTGATGATACGTATTTGTCACAGTATGTCATGTTTTTTGTGATGCATGTACATCCATGATGATTTTATGACAGAATCAAGATAGTCATACATGTGTTGTCGTAGAAGTGTTCCATGACATTAGCAAAATTATCATCACGGAAGTGTCCACTTCCATGACAATAAATCACGCGTCACAGAAGTGCTTTCGTCAAGGGTGACCGACATGTGGCATCCACCGTAATGGGTCGCCGTTAAGCTATCGGGTCCGGTTTTGGATACTATAACCCATTAACAGCTCGTACTAATGGGAATTTTCCACGTGTAAAATTCTGATTGGCTGGAGGAAACACGTGTCAGCTCATCAGTGGGTCATATAGGCGCCTATGATATGTCGGCACGTGCGACGGCCCACCATTGGCCCATTTAGCTTACAAAGGTCGGCTCGTTTGACTTGGTCAAAAGTTAGCGGGATGGACCATGAAAAGCCTATTAATGGTCTCTTCGTAAATAGCCCATTTTACGGCCCATTAACTCACGGCCCATTACGGCTTACCCGAAATAGGCCCAACAACATCATGTGGGCCGTCGAACCTAACACTAGCCCTATTCACTTTCGGCCCATGTATGACCCACGACATCTTTCGACCCATATGAGGCCTTTCATATCTTTAAGCCCTTTAGAGGCCCACGGTGGCTCTATCCCATAATGAATAGTAAATTTCTTTTTACCCATTAATGGCCCACGTTTCACATGGGCCGTTTCCATCCTGTGTTAGCTTTCAGCCTACTGACGACCCATACGTTCTTGGGCTCATTTCCGGCCCTCGACTACTTCCGGCGTGTTACTGGCCTATTCCCCTAATGGGCCAAATTTGGCCCGTGGCAAGAGTCGTCCTGTTTGTGGCCTGTTAACCCGTTGCTCCCTTTCCAGCCAGTCCCATATTCTGGCCCATTAACGACCCATTATGCCTGTGACAGAATTAAGCCTTTGCTGTCCTTCGGCCTGTTAACGACTTGTTACCATGCTGGGCCGATACCAATTATGCCTATTTACAGCCCATGTAGGCCCATTTATCTGACAGCCCAAGTCCCACCGATTCTACGGCCCTGTTGGAGGCCCATTTATCGACGGCTCGTAGGAGGCTCATGGATCCTACGACCTGTAGCAGGGTCAAGGTTACCACGGTCCGTATATGGCCCATGGTTGTTGTGGCCACTAGCAAACCAGGGAAAAGAAGACTAGGAAATAAATAAGCCCGAAACTAACGCTAGGCTATTAAGGCGATTGAACAAATTACATCCAATAGGCATCAAAGATCGCCACCAGTGCAAACATAGGGAACACCCTACACTATACAAAAATGGCTTGCTGTTTTATTCAGCTGGTGGCTGCACATTAAGAACAAATTTTGTATCGCAATAAAACAAATTACAACTATAAAACAAAAGGAAGGTTGGCATAAAAGTTAACAGTCCGGCAGATAAATTCACCACCAGAAGTTCAGAAGCTTAGTTCATTTGACCTGACTGTTACGTTATCATGATGTATTGTCCGATGGAGCACCATAACCTTCGCCTTCATTTCTCCTAGGCTCCTGAACAACATAGCAAATGTCTGATAGTCTGGTTTCAAAACCATGCATATCTTGACGACATCAAACAATGTTTGTCCTTGTTTCACAAAGGGTCTCTATTAGGGAATGGACTTGTGTCTGGAGCGCAGATATAACATTGTTTTGAGCTTGCATATATTGATCATGAGGCACTTTGGACGAGATTGCCTTAACAACCAACCTGGTATTACGCAGGAACGTGCTTTTGGCACTGTTAGTGGACAGGTACTGACCCACTGCAGTAAGAGCTGACATTGCAATTATAGTTGCCTCGCCACCTTCAGAAGGTGGCGGTTCCACCATTTTTTCCATAGCTTGCTGAAAAGTCGAGTTTTTACATTAGTAGTACTAGAACAGAAAATATTAAGGAGGCAGCAAAACCAAACAAAATAGCTTTGGTCTATATACAGAACTTATTCTGGTGAACCCATGTAAAATATTAGTTGTATTTTACTACAGAGTACATAATAAAACAAGGTTCCAAACATATGACCATGTACCATGGCTAATGTGTTGTATATTTCTTCACATTGTACTAACAGCTAAGGATAAGAGACAAAGTTTATAATACGGTAAGCATAGTATGACATAATTCATATCACAAAACAATTGAGAACAGACAAGCAGGCAATTATAACGTTGTGTGGGCAAGTCCAGCACAGAACTAGGTTAGAGATCAAGATCAAAGGAACATCACTCCTCTCTTTTAAACCTTGTAAGGTGCAATGATATGCTAAGACAATTGTGTATAAAATTGAAAATAGTAATAGACATTGGCTGCAAACCATGCAGTTCAAGGCAAAAGTCAGAGTAAGTAGTAGTTTAAAGGCATGAGGATTAAGAACTTACAACAACAACAACTTTGACTGGTGTAGTCATGCCCTTCGTCTTGCTGGTGCGACAGTGCTTGAAGATTTCCACATCATTTGGTTCATGTACTTTTTGGTCCTTGCGGGATTTCTTCTGCATTTGGAACAAGTTAATATAGATCTGATAATATGATATAGCAAAAAGAGTGAAACAACATCTAATTACAAGAGCCTCGAAGTGTGCAATATAGCTACGAGATCCTGTCGTTTGTTGGAATTTCACTTTAGTACGGTTGGCCTTGTACTTTGAACAGTTCACCTACAAGAAGATAGATTTGTGAGGCACATGCGTAAATAGGACTTCAACATGTGATCTGATAACATATATATAATGTACCTGATACTTTGGATCAGACCAATGTTTAACGAGGCCTCTCGAGTCTTCATCCGATATATTTTCCAATGTAGATGTTTGGCTAAGTTCACTGTTAGCCTTGCCTTCAAAGTGAGTTTTCCTCAAGTTATACCGATACTGTCACAAAGCAGACTTGAAAACATGGGTGCAAGCTTGTCTGGTTGCGTCATCTTGGCTATCCAACTTGAACCTCATATGTTGAAAATTATGGGAGTCTCATTATCAGCAACCTAGAAAGTATGGGACAGAGCAAGACAATATTACTAGTTTCCATACATGACCATACTTACAAATAAATGGTCGAGGAAAGTGTTGAACTGGGTTTCGTCTTTGTCATTCATGTACTGAATCCATGTTGGGAGGATATGTACATGACACCTAACAGCAACCGCTGCCTTTGATACTAACTTGGCTGACTCTGTAGCATCACATGGCCTTTTTAAACCTGCCTCAAAACGGATCTCCATTCTTCCTCCTCTAGATTTAGTTAATCTATCGAGCATTATCCCTGACGTTTGTTTCCTCGTGCGCCTAGGTGCTAGTCCAACAACGAACATAGGAAGTGTTAGTGTACATCAAACTGTGAGACTACATATAAAGAAGCATGCAACTGTAACTTGACTCCAGCAACTACCTTCTTATAGTTGAAGTTCACAAAGTTCATCTGATCTTGCCAACTCGTCTTGTGTCAAGAGTGCTTCGGAAGTAGTGTCAGGTGGCAAGGGAGCTTGGGAACGTGTTGCTAGCTGAGTTGACCAACGAGTAACTCGTGCAACTGGTGGTACTATGGAAGGTGTTGCAACAACTAGGGTTGTCTATGCTTGTTTGGTGGCAGCTATTGGTTTCTATTTGGCTTGTTCTGCAGCTCATGTAGCACATGATACCATGTTTGTACAATTTTCCGCTAGAGTTTGACCCTCTATTGCACCATCAATAGCCGCAGAATCTGAAGGATTCTTCCGCTTCCCTTTCCCTGTCATTCTGTGTTCCTTCCACTTTCTCTGTGCCATGTTAAGTCAAGCCGACAAGAAAAACGAATAACAATTTAGTTCTTCAGAACAAATTGATGCGTGACACAGATGGACTGAACTTTGATGTTAGACAACTACATGATAGGAGGATGTAATATGTACAAAAAATATCACGGCATGAGATAACCAGAACTATGATGTGTAAACTAAGCAGAAGACATTTCACAAAATTAGAAGCAATGCAATGGAAGGTAGACACCATATGAAAGATGCTACAAATATCGCTCTGCGAAGTTAACAGTGTCTCATCATAAATGGTGTTTAAACAAATGTGAAGCAGTACAAGAAATAAATCATATGCAAGATGCAAACAACATCACACTACCAAGTTAAAGGTCTCTCGTCATTAGTGCCATTGCATATTCACAGCATTGCATATTCGCAGCTTATGATGTGTCAACTAAGGAGAAGGCATTGCAAAAAATTAGAAGCAATGCAAGCTAGACACCATATGAAAGATGCAATGAATATCACTCAACCAAGTTAAAACTGTCTCGTCATAAGTGCCATTTCAACAAATTAGAAGTAGTACAAGCTAGAAAAGAATGCGAGATGTAACCTATATCACACTCCCAAGTTAAACGTGCCTTATGATAAGTAATTGTTGCAGGTTACATAACAGTAGTTGATGTCTACTACGCAACTTTATTCTTGTAGACACGTGTTGGGCCTCCAAGCATAGAGTTTTGTAGGATAGTAGCAATTTCCCTTGAAGTGGATGACCTAAGGTTTATCAATCTGTGAGAGGTGTAGGATGAAGATGGTCTCTCAAACGACCCTCAACCAAATACAAGAAATCTCTTGTGTCCCCAACACACCCAATACAAATGGCAATTTGTATAGGTGCACTAGTTCGGTGAAGAGATGGTGATACAAGTGGTATATGGATAGTAGAAATATATTTTTATAATCTGAATAAATAAAAATAGCAAGGTAGCAAATAGTAAACGGGCACAAAAACAGTATTGTAATGCATCAAAACAAAGCCTATGGTCCATACTTTCTCTAGTGCAATCTCTCAAAAGTGCTAACATAGTAGGATCATATGATTATCCCTTAAAGTGTAATAAAGAAAATCACTCTTGAATTCCTATTAGTGGATAGCAAAAGACATATACTGATTGTAGGGTACGCAACCACCTCAAAGCTATTATTTCCATTCGATCTATTCAAGAGTTTGTACTAAAATAACACAAAGCTATTTTTTCCGTTCGATCTATCCTAGAGTTCATACTAAAATAACACCAAAGCAAATTCATATTCATAATGTTCAATCCACACAAAGAACTACAAAGAGACCCCAATGTTTCTATCAAAGAAAAGATAATAAAAACGTGCATCAACCCCTATGCATAGATTACCCCAACGTCACTTCGGGAATCCGCAAGTTGAGTGCCATAACATATATCAAGTGAATCAATACGATACCTCATGGTCACTTCAAGTATTCATACCACAAGACATACATCATGTGTTCTCATATCTGAATATTCAATCCGACAAGAAAAAACTTCAAAGGGTAAAGATTCAATTCATCACAACAAGAGTATAGAGGGGAGAAACATCATATGATTCATCTATATTAACAAAGCGCATGATATAGATCATGAGAGAGAGAGATTAAACACATAGCTACAGGTACAAACCCTCAGTCCTGAGGGTGGACTACTCCCTCCTCATCGTGGTGGCCGCCGGGATGATGAATATGGCCACCACGATATAAAGTTGCTATAAAATGATTGTAAAATATCCAAGAATGATAATGTAACGGCATGAATACTTCATAAATTATAGATACATTGGAGACGTATCATCATCCCCAAGCTTAATTCCTACTTGTCCTCGAGTAGGTAAATGATAAAAGAAATAATTTATGAAGTGTGAATGCTAGCAAAGTGCACACGTTTGATCAATGATAATTTCAATCATGTTTCCTAGCATCATAACTACAATTCTTTGTTATAAAACTTCTCATGTTATAGTAGACCCAATTCACATGTTAAGGTTCAAACAATGAATTCTCTTGAAACCCAACAACCTATGGTCTTAGTCACCAAACATTTCCAATTCAACTTATTCAACAGAGTTTAAGTAAGAGCTCCACATACGGAGATCGCACGAAGAGCAGATCGAGGCGAGGCACACGAGCAGTTTACCCAGCTTCGGAGCTCTCCGGAGAGATAACACTCCTACTGTTGCTTGTCTGGTTGTATTATCTGGTGTTCTTGCTCTCGAGCGAGAGAGTATGATGTCTTCTGGGCTACGAATGAATCGAAGCAAACTGCCCGATCTTACGAGCCGAACCCCCTCTACGTTGCGCATGGGCCTCCTTTTATACGCTAAAGGGGTCACCGACAGGTGGCAACACAGAGGAGGGTAAAAACGTAAAAAGCGAGGTAGTTGATACAGTTGCTTGTACAGTGTACCCTACCTAACCCTGACGGCAGGGGACAAGGGCATTAAATGCCCGTCTGAGTCGCCCGAACAGTGCAGAAAAGGACCGTTAGGGGCGCCACCGTTCACCACGATGGCGATCTTGTCAGCTTCGCATGCCACTGCGCACCGCTGGCTGCACAGCCTCCCGCCACACGCGCCCGGAGAGGCCCCCAGAGCGATACGTTGGTGGATGCGCTGGAGTGTGGACGCAGAGTGGCCGCCTGCCACGGCAAGCGCCTTGCCGCTGTCGTTATCTTCGCCGGGCCCAGAAGCTCGTCGCTCACCGGGCCTCGGTGTACCTTGTTTAGTCTTCCCGGCAAGCTCCTCTTGTCGGGGCCTTGCTTCCTTGCCAGAGCGCGCGGCGCGTCGCGGCAAGTTCCTTGGGGCGCCTTGGTTGGCCTTCCCGGCAAGCTCCTCTTGCCGGGGTCTTGTCTCCTTAGCTTAAATACTTTGTTCTTGGATGCCTCCAAGGGAACCTTGGGGGATCTTGGCGTTCGCCCGGCAAGCCTTTATCGCGGGGTGCTGCAACTGCCCGTGCACAAGTTCGGGGTACTAGGGTACCCCTATTCTAGTACACCGACAGGAGCCACTTCATCCTTGTCGCGGCCGCGAGGAGGTCTATCTCCTTGCCGCTGCTTGGCCTTGCCGCGGCGTCCTCCTCGGCCGGGACGTTTCTTGCCGGATCCACCAGCTCCTTCCTGTGCCTTCTCCTTGTCGCGCCGCTCGTATTCAGCTTTCTGTTGCTCAACAAGCTGCTCGACCCTCTTACAGTTCTGAAGATCATGGCCCTTGGTGCGGTGAATCTTGCAATACTGCTTGTTGGTGCCGTCTTGCTTGTCGGTGACCGCCACCTCCGCGGCAACCTCCTTGCCGAAGTCACCAGCTTTGGCTTCCTTGGCGCTACCACCGTTGCTGGACTGCTCGACAACTAGCACTTCTTTGCCTTTCCTCCTTCTGCTGTTCCGCCGCCGGTTTTTCCTTGTCGGGGCAGCATCTTCGCTGTCAGATCCTCCCGCTCCTATATTTTCTCCGGGGAGTCTCCTCCCTTCCTCAGCACGTGCACACTTGTCGGCCAGTGCATATAATTCACTGACGTCCCTGATCTTGCACATCGCCATTTCCTCCCGCATCCTGCGGTTCCGCACGTTCTGATGGAACGCGCTGATCACCGCGGCAGGGTGGACGTCTGGGATGTTGTGCTGCACACTACTGAATCTCTGAATGTACTTGCGCAAGGGCTCTCCTTCCTTCTGGGCGAGCAGATGAAGATCACTCTCCTGGACATGAGGCTTGTGTCCGCCGGTAAAGGCGCCGACAAACTGATGGCACAGATCAGCCCAAGAGGATATGGAGTTGTCCGGCAAGTGCATGAGCCAGGACCTGACATTGGGCTTGAGCACCAGCGGGAAGTAGTTGGCAAGGATCTTGTCATCTCGTCCCCCGGCAGCTTGCACCGCAATGGTGTAAATGCTGAGGAACTCTGACGGATGTGTCTTGCCGTCGTACTTCTCCGGTACGTCTGGCTTGAAGTTCTTTGTACTGGGCCACAGGACTTGTCGCAGCTCACGAGTGAACGCAGGACAACCTACCGCGTACGGCAGATCGCCTGGTTCCCCTGGCACATGCATGTCAACAGAGGGCCCAGCGCGCTTGTCGGATTGACGTCGCGCTTCTCTTCGGCGCTCGATGCGGGTTCGAGCGTCTTCTTGTTGTCGATCATGAAGAACTTGGCGCTGATCGCGACGAGCTCGTGGATCCAACGATGCAGTGGAGTCGCTGTCGAGGTGGATCCGGCGAGTTGGCGATCTTGGCCTTCGGGGCGGTGATTGCATGGTAGTTGCACCTCCGCCCGTCTCGTCGCCACCGGCTCGCGTCCGGCGGTCCTACCGCGGCGGCAACGCGCTCGGCTGCCGTGGAGTGTCACCGTTGGCATAGCCGATGAGACTCTGAATGGTGGCCCTCCATTCGTCGATCTTGTCCGACGTCGGAGGGTAATCTAGGAGATGTTGAGCTCGCGCCAAAGCTTCTGCTAGAGTGGTGGGTGGCAGTGGCGGACGGCGTGAGGAGCGGGACGTGCTCGAACTTCTAACTATGTTAGAAGGAGCAGTATCCCGTCCAGGCGACCGTGCTCCACTCGTGCCAGCACGCTGGCGTGCATGCTGGTCTTGAGAGCCCCGAGGTCCACCAGCTTGGTCTTGGGCTATCATGCGTATGGCACTGCTAGTGCCATGACGATGTTGATCTTGCGCCTCCTGAGAGTGGCGTGGAACATGTACAGTCGCCGAGGTTTGTGCAGCCTTGTTCTTGGACCTGGCGGCATCATGGGCTTCCTCGTCGACGTCGTTTCTTCCGCCGGCGTCCATCCCACCACTCGTTTGCTCCAACGGTGGCGGAAGTGACGTGGATGGAGCGGCTGCCGCCGAAGTCTTCTTCTTCGATGGCATGTTGCTGAAGAGAATAAAGATCTAGCTCGTGTGAACGCCGGATCTGGTTCACACGGTCTCAACGTCCCCTACCTGGCGCGCCAAAGATGTCGGGGAAACTGATCCTCGAACACCTATGGGGCCGGCGGACCGGGCCCCTTTCGGTTCGGCGGGGGCGCAGAGATCGCACGAAGAGCAGATCGAGGCGAGGCACACGAGCAGTTTACCCAGCTTCGGAGCTCTCCGGAGAGATAACACTCCTATTGCTGCTTGTCTGGTTGCATTATCTGGTGTTCTCGCTCTCGAGCGAGAGAGTGTGATGTCTTCTGGGCTACGAATGGATCGAAGCAAACTATCCGATCCTACCAGCCGAACCCCCTCTACGTTGCGCATGGGCCTCCTTTTATACGCTAAAGGGGTCACCGACAGGTGGCAACGCAGAGCAGGGTAAAAACATAAAAAGCGAGGTAGTTGATACAGTTGCTTGTACAGTGTACCCTACCTAACCCTGACGGCAGGGGACAAGGGCATTAAATGCCCGTTTGAGTCACCCGAACAGTGCAGAAAAGGACCGTTAGGGGCGCCACCGTTTGCCACGATGGCGATCTTGTCAGCTTCGCATGCCACTATACACCGTTGGCTGCACAGCCTCTCGCCACGCGCGCCCGGAGAGGCCCCCAGAGCTACACGTTGGTGGATGCGCTGGAGCATGGACGTAGAGTGGCCGCCTGCCGCGGCAAGCGCCTTGCCGCTGTCGTTATCTTTGCCGGGCCCAGAAGCTCGTCGCTCACCGGGCCTCGGTGTACCTTGTTTAGTCTTCCCGGCAAGCTCCTCTTGCCGGGGCCTTGCTGCCTTGCCGGAGCGCGCGGCGCGTCGCGACAAGTTCCTTGGGGCGCCTTGGTTGGCCTTCCCGGCAAGCTCCTCTTGCCGGGGTCTTGTCTCCTTAGCTTAAATACTTTGTTCTTGGATGGCTCCAAGGGAACCTTGGGGGATCTTGGCGTTCGCCCGGCAAGCCTTTGCCGCGGGGTGCTGCAACTGCCCGTGCACAAGTTCGGGGTACTAGGGTACCCCTATTCTAGTACACCGACATTTCCTCACCACATGATGCTTGCCAAAAGAGAAAAATAAAAAGGAATAGAGAGAATAACTTTGACTCTTGCATAAAAGTAAATGCATAAAAGTAAAAGATAGGCCGTTCACAGAGGGAAGCAGAGGTTTCCATGCGCTTATTTCTTTGTATGCTCAATCCCTTAGTGCAAAAGAACATCACATTATATTTCCCCTTGTGATAGTAACCTTTATTATGGAGTCTGTCGCTTTTATTGCTTTACCATCACAAGTTCGTACAATGCTCAATTTTCTCTTACACTTTTAGAAGCAATTTTTATTGCCTTATTGCGCCGATGACAACTTACTTGAAGGATCTTGCTCAATACTTAGGTAGGTATGGTGGCCTCTTGAAAATAAGATTTGGGTTTAAGGGTTTTTCGATGCACAAGTAGTATCTCTACTTGGTGCAGAATTTTTGGCTAGCAAAGATGGGGGGCAAGCACCACATGTTGAAGGATCTATGACAATATAACTTCTATGTGAATATGAAGAAACATAAACCATTATGTTGTCTTCCTTGTCCAACGTCAACAATTTTGGCATATAATATTTTGATGGGGGCTCACAATCACAAAAGATTTCCATGATAGTGTATGTATATGTGAAAGTTCTCTTCCTTATACTAATTATTCGTGAATTGCTTGTATGACCAATATTGTGATTGTCAAGCCTCATAAGATTTCACTTTCTAAACCCAATGTGAAGCTACCACTAAGCATGATATGATTTCAACTTCATGACATTCAATTTATTCAACAATTTACTCATGGGATATAAGTGAAGCACAAGAGTAATTGACATAGAACAGAGCTTCGTTGTAAGGATGTGAATGCCGCTTACTTGGCCTCCCTGGCAACTATTTGAGGACTCTATTTTATTTTTTTAAAAACTTTCAGATCTGAGTACTTTATTAAAACAGCAAGCAAAACAAAATAAAATGACATTCCAAGGATAGCACACGTCATGTGAGGAAGCAAAAACTTAGGCTCAACCGATACTAACCGATAATTGTCGTTGAGGAAAGGTGGGATGCCTACCGGGGAATCCCCAAGCTTAGATGATTGGGACTTCTCAAATTATTATCCTGGGGTTCCTTGGGCATCCCCAAGCTTGAGCTTTTGTGTCTCCTTAATTCTTCTCATATCACGCTTTTCCTAAATCTCAAAAGCTTCATCCACATAAAACTCAACAAGAACTCGTGAGATATGTTAGTATAAACCAATGCAAAAACCATATCATTCTCTACTATAGAAAATAACTAAAATTATTATTCAACATTTCATACTAAATGCCTCTGCATATTTAATACTCCTATCCGCAAATAGAATAATTGAACAAGCAAACATATGCAAACAATGCAACCATAACAACAATCTGACAAAACAGTACAGTCTGTAAGAATGCAAGAGTATCTGTACTTCTTAAACTCCATAAATTATGAAAAATTACCACACTGTAGAAAATTTATCAGAACTCATTTGTCAAAAAGTTTCAACATTTTATCATATCCTGACTTTTCTAGGGAATTTTTGCAACAGCGGTAAACTATCTATTTTCAAACAGCCACATGTGTAATTGCAAAATAAGCATGGCAAAGGCTATCATTGCCACTTTTATTCACATAAAATATGCAGAACATTATTCTAAATAACAGAAAGCAAATACTAACAAAATAAAATGACACTCCAAGCATAACACATATCATGTGACGAATGAAAACATAGCTCCAAGTGAGGTTACCGATAACGTTGGAGACGAAGGAGGGGATGCCTTCCGGAGCATCCCCATGCTTTGTTGCTTCTATATTCCTTAGATATTAACTTGGGGTGCCTTGGGAATCCCCAATATTAGGGTCTTGTCACTCCTCATTCTCCTCATATAGATGCCTCACCCAAAACTTGAAAATTTCAATCACACAAAACATAACGGAACTTTGTGAGATAGGTTAGTATGATAAAGAGCAAACCGTTTCACTTTTGTTACTGTCAAAGACAAGATTTATATTTTTTCTCACACAATGCCTACTGTAGCATATCATTTCCACAATTTATATTGAGCAATATAAGCCATAGAATCTAGAAAACAAGCAAACTATGCATTGAAAATAGAATCTGTCAAAAACAGAATAGTCGGTAGTAATCTGTACTCCAACCATACTTATACCACTCAAAAAATTATCAAAAATTAGGAACTCATGAGCAATTTGTATATTAAAATTCTGAAAAAAGAATCAACTCAAAAGCACTCTTATGCTAAAAATATGAATTATCTTCATGAGGGCATAAGTTTCTGTTTTTGAGCAAGATCAAAGCAACTATCACCCAACAAGATCCTGAAGGCTTTCCTTGGCATTTTATTGAAACAGAAGTAATAAAACATGAATACTACAGTAGAATAATCATGTGAGCACACACACAAACAGTAGGTAAAAGTGTTGGGTTGTCTCCCAGCAAGTGCTTTTCTTTTATGCCTTTTAAGCTAGGCATGATGATTTCAATGACGCTCGCATAAAAGATAAGAATTGAAACATGAAGAGAGCATCATGAAGCATATGACAAGAACTTTTAGGTATAACCCACTTCCTATGTATAGGGATTTTGTGAGCAAACAACTAATGGGAATAAGAATCAACTAGCGTAGGAAGGCAAAACAAGTGCAACTTCAAAACAATCAACACATAGAGAAGAAACTTGATATTATTGAGATGTGTAAGGGCATAAGTTCCTTTCTCATAATTATTTTCAGAGGCATCATGAATTTATTACACAATATAACTATAACATACAACACTATTTTCATGATGCACAAGCATACAAAATTTATTACTCTTTATGACATAGATGTCATCATAATAATCATCATAGATAGCAACTTCATTGTCATAATCAATTGAAACCTCTTCCAAAATAGTGGATGTATCACTAAATAAAGTCATGAATATTGTAATCAATTGAAACCTCTTCCAAATCCACTTTCATCAATATTGTAATAATATTCAACACCCTCCAAAATAGTGGGATCACTACTACCTAGAGTTGACACTCTTCCAAAACCCACTTTCATCAATGTAATCATCATAAATCGGAGCCATGCTATCATCATAATAAATTTTCTTATCAAAAGTAGAAGGAATAAAAGGATCATATTCATTAAGCAAAGCATCCCCAATCTTAGGACAAGCATTATTACTAGGAAATAAATCTTCAAATATATCATACTCATTAAACATAGCATCCCCAAGCTTGTGGTTTTGCATATCATCATAATCATTCTGATCAATAGCGTGAATGGCACCAATAGTATAGAAAACATTATTATCATATTATTGCAAGCAAGTGCTAAAAATATTTTTAAGATCATAAGGGATATCGTTGTCTTCCCAATCATAATCATCACAAGAAGAAATGGGCATAACAAAATCATCATCAATATCATCATCCTCCATCAACATATTTGATTCACTTTCATGAGGCACGATGGTGATGGGAGGAACATTATTTGGGAGAGATAACTTTTTACCTCTATTCTTTCTTATTTTCTTCTTCTTCACCACATCATGTGTGGGTTTAATTAATTTTTTCAAGCTTCTTCTTGAAGAGATTGATTGGATAGGAAGCTCCTCCTCGTTACCTGATTCATCATAATAAACACTAGGAGGGTATTGGGAAACATTTTCCCTTTCATTAGTACTCTCTTCATATTCCATTTGTTTTCTGGACTTTATATATTCGGCAATATAAGGATTCTCAATGAAATTTACCGCAAAAAACATATAAATTTCCTCTAGATCAAAATCAAGAAATCTCACGAGATCAAATTTTGGAATACCCTTAGTTATACGTTTCATTTCTTCGTACCCCAAAAGAAGACTAAGCTCTTTATGATGATCAAGGGTAATCAAGTTATCACAATTTTTGGACACGATTTGATCATGAAAGAATTTGCATTGGAGATTTAAATGACCATGTTCATTGCAAAGTTCACAAGGATGGCGAAAAAATTAAATCTTTCGGCACAATCATCTAGCCTCTCTTGCAACTTTTTTGTTTCTAAATACTTATGCTTCTTACAAAATCTATCTTCCCTTTTTGGTTTGCAATTGCACTCCCAATTCACTCCGCAAAAAGTGACATGCTTATAAGAAACATTTTTGTCATGACTTGTGCCACCATCATTAGCATTTTGGATATTCAAAGAATTCATACTAACAGCATTGCAATCATGCTCATCATTCAAATATTTTGTGCCAAGCATTTTACTGACTTCTTCTAACAATTGAGCACACTTTTCGAACCATCATTTTCAAGAAAGACATTATAAAGATGATTAATAATATTATGCAACATCAATTCCATTTTTATGTAGTTTTCTTTTATAATCCAAACTAGTGATAAAAGAAGAAACTAAAAGATTCAATTGCAAGATCTAAAGATATACCTTCAAGCACTCACCTCCCCGGCAACGGTGTCAGAAAAGAGCTTGATGTCTACTAGGCAGCTTTATTCTTGTAGATATGTGTTGGCCCTCCAAGCGCAGAGTTTTATAGGACAGTAGCAATTTTCCCTCAAGTGGATGACCTAAGGTTTATCAATCTGTGAGAGGTGTAGGATGAAGATGGTCTCTCTCAAATGACCCTGCAACCAAATAAAAAAATCTCTTGTGTCCCCAACACACCCAATACAATGGCAAACTGTATAGTTGCACTAGTTTGGTGAAGAGATGGTGATAAAAGTGTAATATGGATGGTAGAAATATATTGTTGTAATCTTAATAAATAAAAACAGCAAGGTAGAAAATAGTAAATGGGCACAAAAACGGTATTGCAATGCTTGAAAACAAGGCCTATGGTCCATACTTTCGCTAGTGTAATCTATCAACAATGCTAACATAGTTGGATCATATGAGTATCCCTCAAAGTGCAATAAAGAATCACTCTCGAGTTCCTATTAGTGGAGAACAAAAGATAGATATTTATTGTAGGGCGTGAAACCACCTCAAAGCTATTCTTTCCATTTGATCTATTCAAGAGTTCGTACTAAAATAACACAAAACAATTTTTTCGTTAGATCTATCCTAGAGTTCGTACTAAAATAACACCAAAGCAAATTCATATTCATAATGCTCAATCCACACAAAGAACTACAAAGAGACCCCAAAGTTTCTATTGGAGAAAGATAATAAAAACGTGCATCAACCCCTATGCATAGATTACCCCAATGTCACCTCAGGAATCTGCAAGTTGAGTGCCATAACCTATATCAAGTGAATCAATACGATACCTCTTTGTCACCTCAAGTATTCATACCGCAAGATATACATCATGAGTTCTCATATCTGAATATTCAATCTGACAAGACAAAACTTCAGAGGTTAAAGATTCAATTCATCACAACAAGAGTATAGAGAGGAGAAACATCATCTGATCCATCTATATTAACAAATCCCATGATATAGATCACAAGAGAGAGAGAGAGAGATTGAACACATAGCTACTGTTACAAACCCTCAACCCCGAGGGTGGACTACTCCCTCCTCATCGTGGTGGCCGCCGGGATGATGAAGATGGCCACCGAAGATGATTCCCCACTCCGGCAGGGTGCCGGAACGGGTCTAGATTAGTTTTCGGTAGCTATGGAGCCCCGCGGAGGCGGAACTTCTGATCTAGGTTAACCCTGAAGGGTTTCAGAATATTTGGGAATTTATAGTGCAAATAAGGGGTGCGGGATGCTACCGAGGTGGGCACAACCCACCTGGGCGCGCCAGGGGGGCCTGGCGTGCCCTGGTGGGTTGTGCCCCCCTCGGGGCACCCCCCAGGTGCTGCTTTGGCCCATCGGGAGTCTTTTGGCCAGTAAAAAATCCAAAAAAAGTTTCACGATGTTTGGACTCCATTTGATATTGATTTTCTATGATGTAAAAAACAAGCAAAAAACAGCAACTGGCACTGGGCACTGGGTCAATAAGTTAGTCCCGAAAAATGATTGTAATAAAATCCAAGAATGATAATATAATGACATGAATACTTCATAAATTATAGATACCTTGGATACGTATCAGTGGTACTTTGATGTAAGAACATGGTGTGATAGACAGATAATATATGTTCTAGAAACAGGAACACGTGTCTTATTCATAAGTATAATGTGAAGTAGATGGAATTCTACAAAATTAGAAGCAATACAAGCTAGACATCATACATAACATGCAACCACATAGAACAGTGCCAAGTTAGAGGAAGCACCTGTGATGGTGCACTAGGGGAGACGTGCTCATCATCAACACAACTGCGTTGAGTGTCTATGCATGTGTTGTCTTGCAAATCTTCTTGGGGCGGTGGCGGAGTAGAATCTGTAGAGGCCCTGCGTTTTGATGGACCACCTATATCCGCTGCCTTGCTACTTTCCTTCCGCTTTATTGATGATGAATTGTCAAGTAAAACGGGCAAGAAAAAGAAATAAAAATCTCTCTTCAGCACTCATTCATGCATGGTACTGAATATCACTACTTTGATGTAAGGCAAACACATGATACCAGGATGGAATATGTACGTAAAATGGGAAGGCATGGCATATTCACAACTATTTTTGCAAACTAAGCAGAAGCCATTTCAACAAATAAGAAGCAATGCAAGCTAGACATCACATGAAAGATGCAACCAATACGACTCTGCCAAGTTAAAAGCATCCCATCATAAATCGCGTTTCAACTAATTAGAAGCAGCACATGCTATAAATCATATGAAAGATGCAACTAATATCACACTACATACTAAAGGTGTCTCGTCATATTGACTCATCCGGGATACAAAAAAACAATAGTTTTATGTAAGGACATTGTCGCGGGATTTCCGCGGCCACCTATGGGACTGGTGGCCCCTTGTTGGTTCGGCAGGGGGACGACTGATACTTCTCCAACGTATCTATAATTTTTGATTGTTCCATGCTATTATATTATCTATTTTGGATGTTAATGGGCTTATTTATACACTTTTATATTATTTTTGGGACTAACCTACTAACCCAAGGCCCAGTGCAAATTGCTGTTTTTTTGCCTATTTTAGTGTTTCGCAGAAAAGGAATATCAAACGGAATCCAAACAGAATACAACCTTCGAGAGAGTTATTTTTGGAACGAACGTGATCCAGGGGAGTTGGAGTGGACGTCAAGCAACCATCGAGAAGTCCACGCGGCAGGTGGCGCGCCTAACCCCCTGGGCGTGCCCTCCCCCTCGTGGGCCCCTCGTGGCTCCACCGACCCACTTCTTCCTCCTATATATATTCATATACCTCGAAAACATCCAAGAGCACCTCAAAACCCTATTTCCACCACCGCAATCTTCTGTACCCAAGAGATCCCATCTTGGGGCCTTTTCCGGAGCTCCGACGGAGGTGGGATCGATCACGGATGGCCCCTACATCAACTCCATGGCCCCTCCGATGAAGGTTTAGTAGTTTACCTCAGACCTTCAGGTCCATAGTTATTAGCTAGATGGCTTCTTCTCTCTTGTTGGCTCTCAATACAATGTTCTCCTCGGTCTTCTTGGAGATCTATTTGATGTAACACTTTTTGCGGTGTGTTTGTCGAGATTTGATGAATTGTGGGTTTATGATCAAGTTTATCTATGAACAATATTCGATTCTACTCTGAAATCTTTTATGTATGATTGGTTATCTTTGCAAGTCTCTTTGAATTATCAGTTTGGTTTGGCCTACTAGATTGATCTGTCTTGCAATGGGAGAAGTGCTTAACTTTGGGTTCAATCTTGCTGTCCTTTCCATGTGACAGCTAGGGTAGAAAGGCACATATTGTATTGTCGCCATCGAGGATAAAAAGATGGGGTTTATATCATATTGCTTGAGTTTATCCCTTTACATCATGTCATCTTGCCTAATGCATTACTCTATTCTTATCAACTTAATACTCTAGATGCATGCTGGATAGCGGTCGATGTGTGGAGTAATAGTAGTAGATGTAGAATCGTTTCGGTCTACTTGTTGCGGACGTGATGCCTATATACACGATCATGCCTAGATATTCTCATAATTATGCACTTTTCTATCAATTGCTCGACAATAATTTGTTCACGCACCGTAATACTTATGCTATCTTGAGAGAAGCCACTAGTGAAACCTATTGCCCCCGAGTCTATCTATTATCATATAAGTTTCCCATCTATTTTATTTTGCAATCTTTACTTTCAATCTATATCATAAAAATACCAAAAATATTTATCTTATTATTATTATCTCTATCAAATCTCACTCTCGTAAGTAACCGTGAAGGGATTGACTACCCCTTTATCGCGTTGGTTGCGAGGTTCTTATTTGTTTGTGTAGGTACGAGGGACTTGCGTGTAGTCTCGTACTGTATTGATACCTTGGTTGTCAAAAACTGAGGGAAATACTTACGGTACTTTGCTGCATCACCCTTTCCTCTTCAAGGGAAAACGAATACAGTGCTCAAGAGGTAGCAAGAAGGATTTCCTGTGTCGTTGCCGGGGTGATCGATCACAAGTCAAGCATAGCAAGTGCCCATCACAAACTCTTATCCCTCGCATTACATTATTGTCCATTTCCCTCTCCTTTTCCTCTCCCACACTTCACCCTTGCCCTTTTATTCACCATGTCTTTCCGTCCCCCTCTCTTTTTGTTCGCTCTTTTTCGCTTGCTTCTTGTGTGCTTGATTGCCGCGATGGCCTTACCAAAAAAATTTGATCCTCACCCTAGAAGGTTGGAAGAAATTGAAAAAAAATGTTAGAAGTTTCATGTCCTTGCAGTTTGAGCATAATAATTTCTTCAGAAACGAGCTTAGAGAACAAAAAAGTTTTATAGGGTACATGAATAAAGAGCTCGATGATATGTCTAAAGAATTTTACGGTCTGAAATCTCAGTTCGCTTACCTTGACAATTTAATAGCCCAAATTTCGGATAAGCAGGCCACCTTAGTTAATAAGATGGATGCCAAATCGGAAGAACTTGTTGATAATAAGGATGAAGATCTAAAAGTGATTGATGTGTCCCCTATTAAATCTTTGTTTTGCAATATTAATCTTGATAATGATGGGACTGGATATGAGTCAACTTTAGTTAAAAGGCTTCCCAATGATTCGGAGTTTTTAGATCTTAATGCAAAAATTGGTAAAAGTGGGATTGATGAGGTCAAAACTTTACATAGCAATGAACCCACTATTTTGTATTTCAAGGAATTTTATTATGATAATTGTTCTTTAATAGATTGTATTTCCTTATTGTCGGTGTACTAGAATAGGGGTACCCTAGTACCCCGAACTTGTGCACGGGCAGTTGCAGCACCCCGCGGCAAAGGCTTACCGGGTGATCGCCAAGATCCCCCCAAGGTTCCCTTGGAGCCATCCAAGAACAAAGTATTTAGGCTAAGGAGACAAGACCCTGGCAAGAGGAGCTTGCCGGGAAGGCCAACCAAGACGCTCCAATGAACTTGCCGCGACGCGCCACGCGCTCCGGAAAGGCAACGAGGCCCTGGCAAGAGGAGCTTGCCGGGAAGACAAACCAAGGTACCTCGAAGCCCGGCGAGCGACAAGCTTCCGGACCCGACAAGATAACAACAGCGGCAAGGCGCTTGCTGCGGCAGGCGGCCACTCTGCGTCCATGCTCCAGCACATCCACCAACCTGTCGCTCTGGGGGCCTCTCCGGACGTGCGTGGCGGGAGGCTGTGCAGCCAGCGGTGCGCAGTGGCATGCGAAGCTGACAAGATCGCCATCGTGGCGAACGGTGGCGCCCCTAACCGTCCTTTTCTGCACTGTTCGGGCGACTCAGACGGGCATTTAATGCCGTTGTCCCCTGCTGTCAGGGTTAGGTAGGATGCACTGTACAAGCAACTGTATCAACTACCTCGCTTTTTACGTTTTTACCCTCCTCTGCGTTGCCACCTGTCGGTGACCCCTTTAGCGTATAAAAGGAGGCCCATGCGCAACGTAGAGGGGTTCGGCTCATAGGTTCGAAGCCTCAGACAGTTTGCTTCGATCCATCCATAGCCCAGAGAACATCACACTCTCACTTTGGAGAGCAAGAACACCAGATAATACAACCAGACAAGCAGCAGTAGGAGTGTTATCTCTCCGGAGAGCTCCGAAGCTGGGTAAACTGCTCATGTGCCTCGCCTCGATCTGCTCTTCGTGCGATCTCCGCACCCCGCCGAACCGAAAGGGGCCCGGTCCGCCGGCCCCATAGGTGTTCGAGGATTAGTTTCCCCGACATCTTTGGCGCGCCAGGTAGGGGGGCATCGAGATTGTGTGAACCAGATCCGGTGTTCACACGAGCTAGATCCTTATTCTCTTCATCAACAAGCCACCGAAGAAGAAGACTTCGGCAGCAGCCGCTCCGTCCACGTCATTTCCGCCATCGTTGGAGCAAACGGGTGGTGGAGTGGACGCCGGCGGAAGAACAGCCATCGATGAGGGTGCTCACAGTGCTGCCAAGTCCAAGGACAAGGCTGCACAAACCTTGGCGACTGTACATGTTCCGCGCTACTCTCAGGAGGCGCAAGATCAGCAGCACCATGGCGCTCGCAGCACCATGCGCATGATAGACCAAGGCCAAGCTGGTGGATCTCGGGGCGCTCAAGACCAGCATGCACGCCAGCATGCTGGCACAAGCGGGGCACAGTCGCCTGGACGGGATACTGCTCCTTCTAACATAGTTAGAAGTTCGAGCACGTCCCGCTCCTCGCGCCGCCCGCCACTGCCACCCACCACTCCAGCAGAAGCTCTGGCGCGAGCTCAACTTCTCTTAGATTACCCTCCAACATCGGACAAGATCGACGAATGGAGGGCCACCATTCAGAGTCTCATCGGCTACGCCAACGGCGACACTCCACGGCGGCCGAGCGCGTCGCCGCCACCGCAGGACCGCCGGACGCGAGCCGGTGGCGACGAGACGGGCGGAGGGGCAACTACCATGAAATCACCGCCCCGAAGGCCAAGATCGCCGACTCGTCGGATCCACCTCGACAGCGACTCCACTGCATCGTCGGATCCACGAGCTCGTCGCGATCAGCGCCAAGTTCTTCATGATCGACAACAAGAAGACGCTCGAACCCGCATCGAGCGCCGATGAGAAGCGCGACGTCAATCCGACAAGCGCGCTGGGCCCTCTGTTGACATGCATGCGCCAGAGGAACCAGGCGATCTGCCGTACGCGGTAGGTTGTCCTGCGTTCACTCGTGAGCTGCGGCAAGTCCAGTGGCCCAGTACAAAGAACTTCAAGCCAGACGTACCAGAGAAGTACGATGGCAAGACGCATCCGTCAGAGTTCCTCAGCATCTACACCATTGCGGTGCAAGCTGCCGGGGGACGAGATGACAAGATCCTTGCCAACTACTTCCCGCTGGTGCTCAAGCCCAATGTCAGATCCTGGCTCATGCACTTGCCGGACAACTCCATATCCTCTTGGGCTGATCTGTGCCAACAGTTTGTCGGCGCCTTTACCGGCGGACACAAGCCTCATGGCCAGGAGAGCGATCTTCATTTGCTCGCCCAGAAGGAAGGAGAGCCCCTGCGCAAGTACATCCAGAGATTCAGTAGCGTGCAGCACAACATCCCAGACGTCCACCCTGCCGCGGTGATCAGCGCGTTCCATCAGAACATCGGAACCGCAGGATGCGGGAGGAAATGGCGATGTGCAAGATCAGGGACGTCAGTGAGTTATATGCACTGGCCAACAAGTGCGCGCGTGCTGAGGAAGGAAGGAGACTCCCCGGAGAAAATATAGGAGCGGGAGGATCTGACAGCGAAGATGCCGCCTGACAAGGAAAACCCGGCGGCGGAACAACAGAAGGAGGAAAGGCAAAGAAGTGCTAGCTGTTGAGCAGTCCGGCAATGCTGGCGGCGCCAAGGAAGCCAAAGGTGGTGACTCCGGCAAGGAGGTTGCCGCTGAGGTGGCGGTCGCCGACAAGCAGGACGGCACCAACAAGCAGTATTGCAAGATTCACCGCACCAAGGGCCATGATCTTCAGAACTGCAAGAGGGTAAAGCAGCTTGTTGAGCAACAGAAAGCTGAATACGAGCGGCGCGACAAGGAGAAGGCACAGGAAGGAGCTGGTGGATCCGGCAAGAAATGTCCCGGCCGAGGAGGACGCCACGGCAAGGCCAAGCAGCGGCAAGGAGACAGACCTCCTCGCGGCCGCGACAAAGATGAAGATGACGGCGACGATGAAGATATGGATGATGAGGAGACCGATGAGCGGTAGTTCCAGAAAGCTACAGAGGTCCTATGCGTTGACGATGGTGCTTCTCTGCATGCCTCGCACCGCCAGCTCAAGCAGTGGATGCGGGAAGTTAATGCAGCAGAACCGCCCGTCGAGTTACGCAAGCCTCTGAAATGGTCCAGCACGCCTATCATCTTTGATATTGAGGACCACCCGGATGGCATAACTACGGTCGGGTGCTTGCCGATGTTGGTTTCACCAACAATCCGCAACCTCAAGGTCACAAAGTTGCTAGTTGACGGCGGGGCCGGTTTGAACTTGATCTCCTCCATGGTGCTCCAGAAGCTCCAGATCCCCGACAGCGAGCTCGAAGAGACCGACACATTTCAAGGAATCAACCCGGGAAGGAGCAAGCCAAAGGGAAAGATCACATTGCCGGTAACATTTGGCAGTGAGCTGAACTTCAGGACTAAGAGGGTCACGTTTGACGTTGCCGACTTTCCATTACCTTACAATGGAATCCTTGGCCGTCCAGCACTCGCCAAGTTCATGGCAGCCTCTCACTATGCGTACAACGTACTGAAAATGCCAGGCCCAATAAGTGTCATCTGTGTCCCTAGCGACAAGAAGGATGCTCTTATTTGTGCTGACAAGATCTACCGGGAAGCAGCAGCCGCAGCAGAACGAAGGACACTTGCCGCTGAAGCTCCCGGGGGGAAGAAGAAGACCAAGTCCGGCAAGAGCTCTGATGCCCACTCCGGAAAGCGCACCTCTTCGGAGTGCTGCGCTACCGTCGAGGACGCACCATCGAGCTCCACCGGCAAGTGCAAGAAGGCGATGGCAGCTCCACCTGCGACTAAGAAGGTGTCCGCTAAGGAGGATGGCACTAGTGGTACCTTCACCATCAGCGCCACTCTTGACCCCAAATAGGAAAGCGCGCTCGTTGCTTTCCTGCGGGCGAATGTCGACGTGTTTGCGTGGCAACCGTCTGATATCCCCGGTGTTCCCAGGAAAGTGATTGAGCACCACCTTGCCGTCTGTCCTCATGCGCGGCCCGTCAAGCAGAGAGTCAGGAAGCAGGCAGTTGAGCGCCAAGAATTCATCGCAGAAGAAATCAAGAAGTTGGAAGCAGCAGGCCTTGTCAGAGGAGTACTCCATCCCATGTGGTTGGCCAATCTTGTTGTCGTGCGCAAGGCTAACGGGAAATGGAAACTTTGTATTGACTTTACTGATGTTAATAAAGCTTGTCCCAAAGACCCATTTCCCTTGCCGCGTATTGACCAGATTGTTGACTCCACAGCCGGATGTGATTTGCTTTCATTTCTTGATGCATACTCAGGATACCATCAGATCTTCATGGCAGAAGAAGATGAAGAGAAAACCGCATTTATCCCCCGGTGTGGCACGTACTGCTTCGTACGGATGCCTTTCGGTTTGAAGAATGCTGGTTCAACATTTGCAAGGGTAGTTCACCGTGCTTTTGAGCCACAAATACACAGAAATGTAGAAGCTTACATGGATGACATAGTGGTCAAGAGCAAGGACAAAGCGACCTTGATTCAAGATTTAGATGAGACATTTGCAAACCTGCGCAAGATCAACCTCAAGCTTAACCCCGAGAAGTGCGTGTTTGGAGTCCCTTCCGGCAAGCTTCTCGGGTTCTTCGTGTCTCAGCGGGGAATTGAAGCCAATCCCGACAAGATCAAAGCCATCAAGCAGATCGAAGCACCAAAGCGCGTCAAGGATGTACGAAGGCTTGCCGGTTGCGTGGCTGCTCTCAGCAGGTTTATCTCTAGATCTGCTGAGCGCGCCCTGCCATTTTTCAAAATTTTGAAAAAGGCAGGTCCAATGAAATGGACTCCGGAAGCGGAGGCTGCGCTGCAGGACTTGAAGAGATACCTGTCCTCCACTCCAACGCTTGTCGCACCTAAGCCACAAGAAAAGTTGCTGCTGTATTTAGCAGCAACCAATCAAGTGGTTAGTGCTGCGTTAGCGGTGGGGAGGGAGGCAGATGATGAGCCAGCAACCACGGCAGATCCATCCAGCGACAAGCAGGGGGCTTCGCCGACAAGCTCTGGCCCCGACAAACATGAGTTTGCGCAGGAGCATGATAAGATGCCAAGAAGAATGGTGCAGCGCCCAGTTTACTTTGTCAGTTCCCTTCTGCAGGGGGCTAGATCAAGGTACTCTGGTGTGCAGAAGTTGCTTTTCGGCCTCCTCATGGCCTCGAGAAAGCTGCGCCATTACTTCCAAGCGCATGAGATCATAGTCGTCACTCGCTTTCCGCTGAAGAGGATACTGCAAAATCCAGAAGCAACAGGCAGGATTGTCGAGTGGGCGCTGGAACTGTCAAGCTTTGGCCTCAAGTTTGAAAGCACCTCAACTATCCAAAGCAGAGCATTGGCAGAGTTCATAGCAGAGTGGACGCCAACCCCAGATGAAGAAATTCCAGAAACAAGCATCCCCATCAAAGAGGCAAGCAAAGAGTGGCTGATGTACTTCGATGGAGCCTTCTCGCTGCAAGGCGCCGGTGCAGGTGTGCTGCTTGTCGCACCCATCGGAGAGCACCTCAAGTACATAGTCCAGATGCACTTTCCCAAGGAGCAAGCAACCAACAATACTGCAGAGTATGAAGGATTGCTTGCCGGTCTCAGAATCGTAGTAGACCTTGGGATCAAGAAGCTCATTGTCAGGGGTGACTCACAGCTTGTCGTTCGAGAAGTAAACAAGAACTACCAGAGTCCGTTGATGGAAGCGTATGTCGATGAAGTGAGGAAGCTAGAAGAGCACTTTGACGGCCTACAAATGGAGCATATCCCAAGAGCTCAGAATGATATTGCTGATGGCCTGTCAAAGTGCGCCACACTAAAGTTACCTGTGGAACCAGGGATCTTTGTGCTTAAGTTGACTCAACCATCCGTAACACCATCAACTAGATAAAGCAAAAAGAGGAAGTTGGTTTCTGGTGACTACCTTCCGGCAGAGCTCCCCGAAGCCGCCGCCAAGAAAGTCCCCAAGATCAACACCATAGATGCTGAGGGGCAGTCTGCTCCTGCAAGCCTTATGGTGTGTTCCGTTGAAGCAGACGCTCCCGACAAGTTTTGCTCCGGCAAGCTTGTCGGGGAACATCAAGATCCGGCAGGGCCGCAAGTCCTTGCCGTAGAAGCAGATGTTCCCGCAGCAACAGATGTGCCTTTAGTCCTTGTTGTTGAGCCACAAGCTCCAGCATGGGCATAGCACATTGTCCATTTCCTTCAGACAGGAGAACTTCCCGAAGAGCAAGAAGAAGCGGAAAGAGTAGCCCGGCAGTCAAGTATGTACCAGTTTGTCGATGGCATACTGTACAGAAGAAGACTCAACGGTGTGAAATTGAAGTGTATTCGCCGGGAAGATGGACAAAAGCTGTTGGCAGAGATACATGGAGGCATATGTGGCCACCACATAGGCGCAAGAGCACTTGCCGACAAAGCTTTCCGGCAAGGTTTCTTTTGGACAATAGCCCTCCAGGATGCAACTGCACAAGTAACCAAGTGTGAAGCGTGCCAGTTCCACTCCAAACAGATACACCAGCCAGCTCAAGCTCTCCAGACGATCCCTTTATCCTGGCCATTTTCGGTCTGGGGGCTCGATATCCTCGGCCCCTTCCCTCGAGCTGTCGGGGGCTTTGAGTACTTGTACGTCGCAATCGACAAGTTCACAAAGTGGCCGGAAGTGCAGCTAGTGAGGAAGGTGACAGCACAGTCAGCAGTCAAGTTCTTCAGGTCAATTGTTTGCCGTTTCGGGATTCCTAACAGGATCATCACCGACAACGACACGCAATTCACGAGCCGCACCTTCATGCAATACGTCCAAGACCTTGGCGCCAAGGTCTGCTTCGCTTCTGTTGCTCATCCGAGAAGCAATGATCAAGCAGAGAGGGCAAATGCTGAAGTGCTGCGCGGGATCAAGACCAGAACTTTCGACAGGCTGCACAGGTGCGGAAGGAACTGGATCGAGGAGGTGCCGGTGGTTCTTTGGTCGATCAGAACAACGCCAAATCGAGCCACTGGCCAGACACCTTTCGCTCTAATCTATGGAGCAGAGGCAGTTCTCCCCATAGAACTCGTATACGGATCACCTCGAGTGCTCCCTTATGATGAGCTTGAGCAAGAGCAGCTGCGGCAAGACGACGCGCTGCTCCTTGAGGAAGATCGTCTTCAGGCTGCTGTACGAGCTGCTCGATACCAGCAAGCTTTGCGCTGCTATCATAGCCGCAAAGTTAAAGCCAGAAGCTTCGAGGAAGGCGACCTTGTTCTTCGGCGCGTTCAGTCCGCCAAGAATTCCATCAAGTTGACACCGAAGTGGGAAGGCCCTTATCGGGTGAGACGAGTCACAAGGCCTGGCGCTGTCCGCCTTGAGACCGAAGATGGCATTCCAGTGAGCAACTCTTGGAACATAGAACATCTTCATAAGTTTTTCCCATAAGGCGCGGTTGCCGGAACCCGTTCCGGCAACCACCTTTTGTACAAGTCTTGCCGCTGTTGCATGTAATCCTTTGTACAAAGCCGGGCGCAGATCCCGCGCATAAGTAAAAACCCATGTGCTCCGCACAGCTTGTCCATTCCATGCGATTAGTTCCTTTCTTGCATGTGATTATCTGACACTTTGTGTAGCACTTACATCCGGTAAGCAGTAACGAGCCGAAGTGCTCCATATTATTATTTTCTCTTCTTTCTTTTTCTTTTAAAGGAAAAGAAGGTTCTCTCGCACACAAGTTTGCCGGGGGGAAGGATAAGATTGTGGTGTGGGCCAAGCATCGTTCAAGCAAAGACTTGCCTTACCGGGAAGCAAATAACAGAAAAGCTAAGTTGCCAAAGTTTGAGCAATCACTTTTTTAAATTTTTGAGTTATCTTCCTCGAACTACTCTGCTTTGTATGGAAAACCTGTGCGCGGAGGAACCAACTCGTGGCTAGTTGCGCCCTTACTTTGTTTCGAGTCCGCTCAACAGCTTAAGCGTGCTGCATCTAGTCACGACAAGGTTTCTTGTCGGAAGCAGCGCCGCCAGCAGGCTGCTGAAGTTCCGCACTCAAGGCCCCTGCGCCGACAAGTTCCCTAGAAGCGTAGGGTGAAAACATACAAAGGAAGGAATCTAGTAGAGGAAATAACATTGCAATTGATAATAGAAATAAAGTTATATTACAAAGATAACTTGTCGCAGCTCTAACAGACTGTTTTCATAACATGATTAGCAGCGACAAGGGAAAAGAAGAAATGGGCGGCCTAATCTACGCGCCCGCCCTTGACTCGCTTGATCTCGCTCACCTTGTCCACAATGGGTGCGACAAGGGCCTTGAGTGCGTCCAGATCGGCGTCAGGCGGCAAGGATCAGAGGACGTTGGTGAAGCTGAGGCCTGGGTTGCGGAAGGCCACCTTCATCAGCACCTTCTGGAGAACCCCGGCGCAGATTTTGCGTGACTCGTCGGCCAGCTGCTTCGGGATCCTCTCCCGGAGCCGCTGGAGTGCCGTCGCCACGCCCTTGAAGAATAGACTGAGCTTGGCGCTGGATTGAAGGCTCTCGTCGGAAGGATACCCAAAGTCCTCCATCCCCAGCTGCGCTAGCTCCTCGTTGATGACGGCGGTGGTGTTCACCAGACCCTCGGTCCAGTGCTCCACTGTCTCTCTGAAGGAGTTCTGGGTGACTGCAATGCTCTCCAGCAGCGCCGAATCAGCCTTGACCTTCTCTGCCAAGGTCTTCTCCCGCTCCTTGGCGGCCTCCAGCGTCTGCGTCAACGTGGCCAGCTTCAGCTCCAGGTCTGCCTTGGAATCCCTGGCGGCGCTGAGCTCCTTGCCCCTCTCAGCGAGAAGGCCTTGCAGCTCACCATGGGCGGCAGCATCCTTCTCGCGCTCACGCTTGAGCGCGGCAATCTCCTCGCCACTCTTCCCAATTTCGGCCTCCAGCCGCGCCATCTTTTCCTCTAATTCTCTCTTGGCGGCCTCTGCAGTTGCCGCGGCATACTTTGCCTCCTTGAGCGCCCCGCCAAGTGCTCGCTCGCGCTCGGCGAGCTCTTCCTCATAGCTGTCGAGGTGGGCCTTCCGCTGCACTAGCTCGCCTTCCCGCGCGGACTACTTCTCGCCAGCAAGTCTTTGTTCCTCCTCAGCCTCGGCCTTCTCGAGAAGAAAGGCCGTGCGCTCCTTGTCGACTCGCTCCCGCTCCTGCGCTAGGGACCGGAGAGCTTCTTGATTTTGTCCCCGGAGCTCCTCCGCGCGCTTCTCCATGTCAACTCCCGCCTTCGCGACAAGCGCTTCCCGGTAAGCCAGCTTGGCTTGCCGGGTGCGGTAGAGTGACAGTAGCTTCCGCAGCAGCTGCTCCTCCTCAGGCTCACCGCTGCTGCTGCCGGGCGCGTCAACCAATGACAGCCCAGCAGAGGCGAGCACCTCCCCGTCAAAAGTCTCCCCCTCGACTGGCGCCTTGGAGCTTGACGCCCAGCGTAGCTTGATGAAGATGTTGTCACCGGCCTGCAAGTAGGCGCCGGGCTGGGGCCCCTCGGAGCCCGGCTCCGCAGAAGCGGCAGAGGGTTCGGCGGTCGGTGCAGCGCCCGGTGCTCCTACGGCCTCAGGGTAGTTAGTGCGATCGCCCGACCCCTCGCTGTCTTCTGCAGCAGCAGCCCCGGCGGCCTCCTCACCGGCGGTCACATCAGCACCGGCGCCCTCTGTCTCCATTGGCTCAGCCGAAGATGGGTCTGAAGAACGAAGAAGGGGGGGAAATCAATCAAAAAATCCAAGAAAGGAAAAATGAAAGAAGCAGAACCCAAGGGAAAGCTTTTGGGCAAGTGGATTACCTGCGCCAAGATCTTCAGTAGCGGCCTCGGTCGCCGCAGGATCAGCAGTGCCGTCCCTTGCCGGAGAGTCCCCCCTTGCCGGAGAGCGCTCCCTTGCCGGGGACTCCTCCCTTGGCGGCTCAGTCGAAGCAGGTGGCACTTCGGGACCGGCCTCCGGGCGCTCCTGATGAGGCTGCTGTGCTCCTGCACAAGTCAGCAAGCAACATATCAACAAAGGAAAAAGCTCTCAAGCGCGCCCGACAGCAGAAGGCTAAACTATGAACTTACGCTGAGGGCTGCGCTGGGGGCTGCTCCGAGGGGTGATTGCCGGGTCCGTCAAGGTGGTCTCGGACCCACCTCCTGCCGACGCGATGGGGTCATCCTCGATGACGATCACCGCGGCCTTGGCCCTCTTCGCCGCTCTCTGGGCCAGTGTTCCGAAAAGAAAAGAGTCCAGATTGGACCAAGTAAGATACAAGATATAAACAGCAAGATTGAAGGATTATAAGGGCGCCAAAGAAACTCACTCTTCTTCCTCCTCATCGGAGCTGAGCACAGAAAGATCGAAGTCCGGCCCTCCTCTGGTGCGGCGAGGTGGAGGAGTAGGATCCCTTGCCCGCTTGGCGGGGGCGGCGGCGGTGGCCCGGGAAGATCCCGCTCCAGTTGCCACTGTTGCGTGAGGCGCTCCCGCGGCAACATTGCTTGCCGCGGTAGAGCGCGTCGCGCGGCTCGGTGGCTATGGAGCCGGCTGCCGCCCTGCTGCGTCCCCGGCCCTGCAAAGGCGCCTCCTTGGCGGGGCCGGGGGCTCCGCCTGCGGCAAGCTCTCTAAAGGCTCAGCCTCCTCCTCGCCGGCCTCGCTCGACTCGGCTTCAGAACCAGCAGGCTCCTCCTCGCCCATGAACTCCGCACGTTCGGCAAGGTTTTCCGCCTCTGCGGCCTCTGCCTCCTCCACGGTAAACCCAAACACACCCGCAGCAGCTGCGGCCGCAGCCTCTTCCGCCCTGGTAGCTATAAGCTGCAGCTCCTCGTCGGTGGTGTCGCGAGTGAGGCTCTTCTGCTCATCAGCGCGGACCGGCAACTCCTCCAAGGTGTCGAAGAACACTCGCACAACGTCGTCCGCAGCCTCTTGCCAAGTGGGGACGATGCCGTGTGAATCGCACAACAGCATCATGGCGCGGATCCGGTCAAGCGAAGAGTTATTGCACAAAGGAACTACGCCCCTCGGCAATGTGAATGGATGCTGGGGGTCGCGTTTGAATAACTCCAAGAGCATTGCATCCAACTCCAAGACAGTGAAGTTGTAGTTGAGGCCCGGCCGCAGCCTCATGATGTCTGCCGAATTCTTAAATTCCCAGGCGGGCCTCCTCCTCTCCTGCAGGGGGGCAATGCGGCGGCGGAGGAAATCTGCCCCGACAGTACCTACGGTGAGCCCGGCAAGCGTGAGGCGAAGAATCCTAGTGATGGCGATCTTCAGCCTCTCGTCTTCCGGGGCCATGTTGCTCCAGTCATTGCCGCGCACTATTGGAGTTTGGCGCACGGCGGTGAAGGGCTGCAGATCCTCCTCGACGATCCAACACCACTCCGCTCTCCACTCCTCCCACTTGCTGCGAAGCTCACCCTCCAAGTACGCCTCTTTCTTGCCTACTCTCGAGACCCAGGCAATCCCTCCGGCAAGCGGCTCTCCTCTCTCTACCCGAGGTATGAAGAAGTGGCGGAAAAGGGCTACACTAGGGTGGACTCCAACAAAGTTTTCACACAAGTGTGCGAAAACTGACATGGTCAAGACAACATTGGGGGTGAATTCAAGGAGGCGGAAGCCATACGTGTTCATAATGTCACAAAAGAATTCCGAGAAGGGAGGGCAGAGCCCGCAGTAGAAGAATAGCGGGAAGAACGGGTACCCATTTGGAGCCGACTCCGAGGCAGCAGCAGGGAGTACCCTCGTGCGCGGATGCGCACGCGTCTCCGTCGCCCAAAAGAGGTAGAAGTACTCCCTCAGCTCCTGCACTCCGAGCTGGGGGGTGAAGATCGCCCGCTCCTTCCGCAGCGCCGCGAGCCGCTGCGCCTCGGCCGACTTCACGCCCTTTCCCTTGTCGCCTTTCGGGGCCATGACGGAGGTGGTGGAGAAGGTCGACGGCGTGGTGATGCTGGTGGCAATGGGGGGGGGGGCGGAGCGCTTCTCTCTCGGCTTCGAGAAGAAGAGGGGAGCGGCGGAGTTTGTGAAGAAGGAGTAGCAGCAAGCAGCGAGGGGGAACGAACTGCCCCTGTTTCCTCTGCTTATAAAGAGGGACAGGGCGGAAGTTTCGGCCTTCCGCTTAAACAACCACCCACGATCTCTCCCACGATGCCGCAATCAACGTGTGCCGTTATGGGAGAGTGCGGTGGATACGGAACAGGATTTGGCGTGGCCCAGCCCGCGTGTGCCCGTGCCCTATTTTGGGCCTGGCCCAATAGCGCTCGGCACCGTGTTTGGCCCAGGCCCGGGGGCTCCTGTCGGTGTACTAGAATAGGGGTACCCTAGTACCCCGAACTTGTGCACGGGCAGTTGCAGCACCCCGCGGCAAAGGCTTGCCGGGTGATCGCCAAGATCCCCCCAAGGTTCCCTTGGAGCCATCCAAGAACAAAGTATTTAGGCTAAGGAGACAAGACCCCGGCAAGAGGAGCTTGCCGGGAAGGCCAACCAAGACGCTCCAATGAACTTGCCGTGACACGCCACGCGCTCCGGCAAGGCAACAAGTCCCCGGAAAGAGGAGCTTGCCGGGAAGACAAACCAAGTTACCTCGAAGCCCGGCGAGCGACAAGCTTCCGGACCCGACAAGATAACAACAGCGGCAAGGCGCTTGCCGCGGTAGGCGGCCACTCTGCGTCCACGCTCCAGCACATCCACCAACGTGTCGCTCTGGGGGCCTCTCCGGACGTGCGTGGCGGGAGGCTGTGCAGCCAGCGGTGCGCAGTGGCATGCGAAGCTGACAAGATCGCCATCGTGGCGAACGGTGGCGCCCCTAACGGTCCTTTTCTGCACTGTTCGGGCGACTCAGATAGGCATTTAATGCCCTTGTCCCCTGCCGTCAGGGTTAGGTAGGATGCACTATACAAGCAACTGTATCAACTACCTCGCTTTTTACGTTTTTACCCTCCTCTGCGTTGCTACCTGTCGGTGACCCCTTTAGCGTATAAAAGGAGGCCCATGCGCAACGTAGAGGGGGTTCGGCTCATAGGTTCGAAGCCTCAAACAGTTTGCTTCGATCCATCCGTAGCCCAGAGAACATCACACTCTCGCTTTGGAGAGCAAGAACACCAGATAATACAACCAGACAAGCAGCAGTAGAAGTGTTATCTCTCCAGAGAGCTCCGAAGCTGGGTACACTGCTCGTGTGCCTCGCCTCGATCTGCTCTTCGTGCGATCTCCGCCCCCCGCCGAACCGAAAGGGGCCCGGTCCACCGGCCCCATAGGTGTTCGAGGATCAGTTTCCCCGACACTTATGCTTATAGTCAAAATAAAGCTTTTACTAAACATATCGTTGATGCTTTAATGCAATCTTATGAAGAAAAGCTTGATTTGGAAGTTTCAATCCCTAGAAAAGTTTATGATGAGTGGGAAACTACTATTAAAATTAAAATTAAAGATCATGAATGCTATGCTTTATGTGATTTGGGTGCTAGCGTTTCCATGATTCCAAAAACTTTGTGTGATGTGTTAGGTTTCCGTGAATTTGATGATTGTTCTTTAAGCTTTCACCTTGAGGATTCCACTATTAAGAAATCTATGGGAAGAATTAATGATGTTCTATTGTTTCAAATAGGAATTATGTGCCCGTTGATTTCATTGTTCTTGATATTGATTGCAATCCTACTTGTCCTATTATTCTTAGTAGACCTTTCCTTAGAACGATTGGTGCAATTATTGATATGAAAGAAGGAAATATTAGATTTCAATTTCCATTAAGGAAAGGCATGGAACACTTTCCTAGAAAGAAAATTAAATTACCTTATGAATCTATTATTAGAGCCACTTATGGAATGCATACCAAAGATGATAATACCTGGATCTATTAATGCTTTTATGCCTAGCTAGGGGCATTAAACGATAGCGCTTGTTGGGAGGCAACCCAATTTTATTTTTGTTTCTTGTTTTTGGTGCTGTTTAGTAATAAATAATTCATCTATACTCTGTTTAGATGTGGTTTTATGCTTTTAATTAGTGTTTGTGCCAAGTAGAACCTTTGGGAAGACTTGGGGAAAGTCTTTGCGATCTTGCTGTAAAAAACAGAAATTTTAGCGCTCACGAGATCTGCTGCCATTGCTTACTGGAGAGTGAGCTTAAGTTGATTCTTTTTTAAGATGATTAATAGATAAATGCCTCACGTCCAGAAATTTATTTCAGAATTTTTGGGGTTACATAAGTATTCGAAACCTACAGATTACTACAGACTGTTCTGTTTTTGTCAGATTCTGTTTTTCGCGTGTTGTTTGCTTATTTTGATGAATCTATGGCTAGTATCGGAGGTTATGAACCATAGAGAAGTTGGAATACAGTAGGTTTTACACCAATATAAATAAATAATGAGTTGATTACAGTACATTAAGTGGTGGTTTGTTTTCTTATACTAACGGAGCTCATGAGATTTTCTGTTTAAGTTTTCTGTTGTGAAGTTTTCAAGTTTTGGATAAAGATTTGATGGACTATGGAACAAGGAGCGGCAAGAGCCTAAGCTTGGGGATTCCCATGGCACCCCAAGGTAAAATTTAAGGACAACTAAAAGCCTAAGCTTGGTGATGCCCCGGAAGGCATCCCCTCTTTCGTCTTCTTCTATCGGTAACTTTACTTGAGGCTATATTTTTATTCACCACATGATATGTGTTTTGCTTGGAGCATCTTGTATGATTTGAGTCTTTGCTTTTTAGTTTTCCACAATCATCCTTGCTGTACACACCTTTTGATATAGACACACATGAATTGGAATTTATTAGAATACTCTATGAGCTTCACTTATATCTTTTGAGCTAGATAATTTCGCTTTAGTGCTTCAGTTATACCTTTTAGAGAACGGTGGTGGTTTTATTTTATAGAAATTATTGATCTCTAATGCTTCACTTATATTATTTTGAGAATCCTCTAAAACAGAATGTTAATTTTCTTTGGTTATAAAACTAGTCCTAACATGATAGGCATCCAAGATGGGTATAATAAAAACTATCATAAAAAGTGCATCAAATACTGTGAGAAGTTTGATACTTGATGATTGTTTTGAGATATGAAGATGGTGATATTGGAGTCATGCTAGTTGAGTAGTTGTGAATTTTAGAAATACTTGTTCTAAAGTTTGTGATTCCCGTAGCATGCACGTATGGTGAACCATTATGTGATGAAGTCGGAGCATGATTTATTTATTGATTGTTTTCCTTTTGAGTGGCGGTCGGGGACGAGCGATGGTCTTTTCCTACCAATCTATCCCCCTAGGAGCATGCGCCTAGTACTTCATTTTGATAACTAATAAATTTTTGCAATAAGTATATGATTTCTCTATGACTAATGTTGAGTCCATGGATTATACGCACTCTCACCCTCCCACCATTGCTAGCCTTTCTAGTACCGCGCAACTTTCGCCAGTACCATTAACCCACCATATACCTTCCTCAAAACAGCCACCATACCTACCTATTATGGCATTTCGATAGCCATTCCGAGATATATTGCCATGCAACTTTCCACCGTTCCGTTTACCATGACATGCTTCATCATTGTCATATTGCTTTGCATGATCATGTAGTTGACATCGTATTTGTGGCAAAGCCACCGTTCATAATTCTTTCATACATGTCGCTCATGAGTCATTGCATTTCCCGGTACACTGCCTGAGGCATTCACATAGAGTCATATTTTGTTCTAAGAATTGAGTTGTAATTCTTGAGTTGTAAGTAAATAAAGTGTGATGATCATCATTATTAGAGCATTGTCCCAAGTGAGGAAAGGATGATGGAGACTATGATTCCCCCACAAGTTGGGATGAGACTCCGGATGAAAAAAAAGAAAGAAAGAAAAAAGAAGAGGCCATAAAAGAAAAAAGAGAAGAAGGCCCAAATAAATAGAAAAATGAAAAAAGTGAGAGAAAAAGAGAGAAAGGACAATGTTACTATCCTTTTTCTACACTTGTGCTTCAAAGTAGCACCATGATCTTCATGATAGAGAGTCTCATATGTCATCACTTTCATATACTAGTGGGAATTTTACATTATAGAACTTGGCTTGTATATTCCAATGGTGGGCTTCCTCAAAATGCCCTAGGTCTTCGTGAGCAAGCGAGTTGGATGCACACCCACTTAGTTTCTTTTTGAGCTTTCATACACTTATAGCTCTAGTGCATCCGTTGCATGGCAATACCTACTCACTCACATTGATATCTATTAATGGGCATCTCCATAGCCCATTGATACACCTAGTTGATGTGAGACTATCTTCTCCTTTTTGTCTTCTCCATAACCACAATTCTATTCCACATATAGTGCTATGTCCATGGCTCACGCTCATGTATTGCGTGAAGATTGAAAAAGTATGAGAACATCAAAAGTATGAAACAATTGCTTGGCTTGTCATCGCGGTTGCGCATGATTTAAATACTTTGTGTGGTGAAGATAGAGCATAGCCAAACTATACGATTTTTAGGGATAACTTTCTTTGGCCATGTTATTTTTAGAAGACATAATTGCTTTGTTAGTATGCTTGAAGTATTATTATTTTTATGTCAATATTAAAAAAAATTCTTGAATCTTTCGGATCTGAAAATTCATGCCACAATAATGAAAATTACATTGAGAATTATGCTAGGTAGCATTCCACATCAAAAAATTTGTTTTTATCATTTACCTACTCGAGGACGAGCAGGAATTAAGCTAGGGGATGCTAGAGACGTCTCCAACGTATCTATAATTTTTGATTGTTCCATGCTATTATATTATCTGTTTTGGATGTTAATGGGCTTATTTATACACTTTTATATTATTTTTGGGACTAACCTACTAACCCAAGGCAAATTGCTGTTTTTTTGCCTATTTCACCGTTTCGCATAAAAGGAATATCAAACGGAATCCAAACGGAATAAAAGGTTCGGGAGAGTTATTTTTGGAACAAACATGATCCAGGGAACTTGGAGTGGATGTCAAGCAACCAACCGGAAAGGAGGCAGTATGGACTAGCATTACTTTGTTGTGTCCCGTCAACTTGCCGAAAGAGGAGAAGCTTGCAGGACAGGAGAAGCTTGTGCACGATGGCTTGCAGGACAAGGAGAAACTTTTGACTAATGCCAGCTCTCCCTTGCTCAGGCGGTGGACGTGCAATAGTTAATTCGATGTCATATTGCCAGAAGCACACACTATACTAGTACTATTATTATTCGTCTTCCTGAAGAGGCGTACCAAGTCTCGGTCCAATCCGGAAATGTTTAACGCCCACACACGAAAAGAGGTAGAAAGGGGCACCGGAGGAGATAGGAGCACCGGAATGCAAAACGGACAACGGGGAAAATGCTCGGATGCATGAAACGAACACGTATGCAAATGCAATGCACATGAAGACATGATATGAGATGCATGACAAAGACAAAAACGCACAGGAGACAAAACTCGACGCCGAGGAAAATAAAATAACTTAGGCCAGAAACGGAAAGAGTTGGAGTACAGATAAGGTAAATAACATCCGGGGTGTTACACCAGACAACCTGCAGAGGGACTTGGACAATAGAGCAGGAAATGCAAGACCGATCTACGGATCGCAAAAGCATGCTTCGACATGCGAGGATGGCTACCTATTCGGACGTGTCAAACCTTGCCACGCTCGATCCGTAAACTACAAAGGGACTCTTTTGGAGTTACGTCGCAGTGTGGCCCAACATAGAGGCCCCGCACACCCGCTTTGCTTCACTGATGAAGTAATGGATCATGAATTCCCCAAAGGATTCAAACTTGTCAATATTGAATCATACGATGGGACAACCGATCCTGTGGTATGGATAGAAGATTTCATCCTCCACATCCACATGGCCCGTGGGGACGACCTCCACGCCATTAAATACCTCCCACTAAAACTAAAAGGGCCAGCTCGGTACTGGTTAAACAACCTTCCTGAGAACTCCATGGGCAGCTGGGAGGACTTGGAAGAGGAATTCCTCGATAACTTCTGAGGAACACATGTCCGGCCACCGGATGCCGATGACCTAAGTCACATTGTCCAACAGCCCGGAGAATCAGCCAAGGAGCTCTGGACTCGGTTCTTTGTAAAAAAGAACCAAATCGTCGACTGTCTGGACACGGAAGCCCTTGCGGCTTTCAGACACAGTATCCGGGACGAATGGCTTGCACGCCACCTCGGCCAAGAAGGACCTAAATCCATGACAACCCTCACTGCTCTGATGACCCGCTTTTGCGCGGGAGAAGACAGCTCACTTGCTCGTAGAAGCAATAACGCCAGCAACCAGGGCACCTCCAAATTCCGAGACGGGAACGGCAAGCCACGAGGAAGTATAAACAACAGTCGCAATGACAATGAAAGATCAGGCAACACAACAGTCAATGCCGGATTCAGCAATCCCAAGCCCGGTCATCGGAAGAAGCCATTCAAGGCGAATCGATACGAACCATCCAACCTGGACAGGATATTGGACCGACCCTGCCAGATTCATGGCCACCCCGATAAACTAGCTAACCATACCAACAGAAACTGCTTTGTCTTTAAACAGGCTGGCAAGCTCAACGCCGAACACAGGGGGAGGAGGCCGCCAAGTGATAGGGATGACGGAAAGGTTCACCAACGAAACACCGGGGATCAGAAGAAGTCTCCACCCGAGGATCAACTACTCCTAGAACGGAAATAGCAACCCGGCTTACGCCGCCCACTCCATACACCTATATAGTTCGTACCGCGCATACATCATTACGCACTCAAGATACCATGGGCATTGGCAGAAGCACAATACGGACAAGCCTGCAAGCACTCCACTAACCTTTTTTATTAGTATCTATTTTTTTATTTCTTCCTTCGCTATCCTTTAAAAAACATGCGACGAACAGGATAAACATCGGAAACTGGCTCTATTGGAGTCCGGATCCGTACACTCACCTAAAGGGCTATTTCCATCAAGGATTCCCCCCATCGAGGACTGGCGGCGCAGACGTGCAACAGGAGGTCCAAAATAACTTTTTGTAGACCGCACTCTCTATTTCTCGAGCCTGTACTATGCATGTTCCTCCGCCTCCAACGCCGAGCATGTCAAATAGCCGGGAGGATGGCTTTTATATATATCATAAGTAATCATTGGCATATCGCTCAGTTCCCATTAAACAATATCCAAACTAATCATCCGCATTCTTTCCCCAACAAATATGGCTCCTACGGTTATTTCACAGAAATACCTTGGCATAACCTGCCAGGGGCTTGGTGTGGGAACAAATGAGTTGCCAGTAAAAGTCCGAACAACTCTATAACATACTTCGGCATCGCAAGTTTGGCCTTATATGCATCAGCTCCGAATCATTGTCTTGGGTCAATAGTTGGGTTGCCCGGCTCCAGTGCTTGCTACCCTACGTTCCGCTCTATCAGCTAGGGTAGTAAAGGGAGAACTACTGCGATTGTGCCCTGGTGTAAATCGGACGAGAACCTCAATAGAGAAAGACGAAAATTGACTGTCATGATGCGGCGTGAACTGGTCAACCACTTGACGACATCTTGGAATCTTTAGCGATTCTCCATGTCATACGAGTGATCTTTTTCAGATCAAATATGTAAGGCACCATACGCCGCATACATACCAGGGGCTATGTCGTAGCCCCACAATAAAACTCCTATGGCTAAGTGAAAGCGTTAACGCCCTATAGTCCGATTGCCTGGTTCGCCACATTATCACCTCCTTCATGGACCAAGACATTGGCTAAAGAGTGATTAAATGCCTTTCCAAACACCCCCATACTTCCTACGAGGGGGCTGAAGCCGACGACTAGAAAACTTTCCGATTATATCCAAACGGCCGCACAGGAGGAATTCAAGCTTTCAAGCAAAACATAAATAGATTAACTATAAAATTGTCTTTTACAATTTTCATACACCTCACTCGAACATTATGTCTTTCGAGCACTGACCCTCTACAAAGCGGGCGGCCTCTAGGACGTCTTCAAAATAATGCTTCGGTTCCGAGTGGTCCTTGCCTTTGGGTGGACTCTTCGTCGCAACATCGTTGGCCTTCATCTTCCCCCAGAATGTTTTGACTTGGGAAAAAGCCATCCGCGCAACCTCAATGCACGATGATCGCTTCACAGCATCGATACACGACACCGCATCAACAAGCCTCTGCACCAAACCAAAATAGGTATTCAGAATAGGCTCGGCTGGCCACAACCGGATTATGACATCCTTCATGGCAGCGCCAGATATCCTATGAAGTTCGGCCCATTGGGACATCTGTTCATTTAGCAATAGAGGGCGCTTTGATGCGCCAAACTGCGTCCAAAAAGCTTCTCCATTGCATATCCATCTCGCACTTGGTAATCTGTGCAGCATCGGCAGAACTCTTCGGCAAGTCCAAGAACTCGTCCGGAGAACTCCATACTTGGTTAAGCTAGGCATAGTTCGGGTCACCGAACTTAGTTTGCAGCAGAAAGGGCTTTCTAGCTGCAATCTCCCTCGCCTGTCAAACCTCCTCATGGGCCGCTCTGCATTCCGACCACGCTGCTATAGCCTCTTGTAAGGCCTTGTCCAGATCAGCCGTTAAGGCTTTACTCTCCTTCTCCAGAAATTCACACCGGCCGGTAGCATTCTCCAGTTCAAGCATCATAGTGGACATCTTCTCCTCATCTTGGTGCCGTGTAGATTGTTCGGCTTCTAATTCAGCCGATGCCTTTTCGGCAGCAGCATTACTACGACGGGCCTGCTCCTTGGCCCGGGCCAGCTCTGCTCAAAGAACTTCAACGGCGGCAGCACCATCTGCAGCCATGCATATTCCAGCATCTAAATCTCAACATCATGCTTATACCACAAAAATGTATGAGGATTGCCCCGAATACGTACCTTGCGACTCGTCAAGATGCATATAAATTAAAGCAAGATCATCCACTGCCACATCAAGCTTCCACTTCAAATCGGCAATTTCCATAGTCCGGGAAGCGTCCAAGGGGGAAGCAGCATGTGTTCAAAGTTGATCAGGTTAGTACTCAACACAATCCTTTTCGATCCTCCATTTTGCTTCCCAGTGGAAGCCAACCCGAGTATCAGGGGATACTACCTATACACAAGTGCATCTTTGCAAATGAAACATAGCTGAAAACATTATGTTACAAACCTCGAAGACCTTCAGTAGGCTCATGAAGGCTTCATTTAATCCGCTCTTCACGGACGAAATCTTTTCAATCAATGTACCCATCAAGGTAAGCTGTTCCCCCGAGACAGATGCTTTCCGTAACATGTCCACAACATATGCGGAGTCCCCGGGTCTCCCGAAGCTGCTCCAAAAGCACAATCATCCTTTTAATAAATCTGCTCACCCTTCTCCAAAATCACTGTCGGCTGTGAACCAGATAGTCCGGGGACTTTGTTACCATCAGCCCTGGAATCCCAGATGGTCGGAGGTCCACCTTTGGGTACTACCTCTTTTGTCCCATGGTCTAAAGGGACCATCCGCGATGACACTTTAGAGTCATCCGCCTTATTGGGCGAGGAGGTTAGAGGAGGCGTCTCGCTCTCATCCATCTCTAGGAGGAGACTCCCCAAAGAAGAGGATCGCCCAGAAAAATTCTGTGCCGACCTGTAAAAATGCATAAATACGTTACGCGTATCTTCGGTAACAATAACGGAGCAGGACGCTATCAAAGTAGTCCGGATTCTCTTACGGTTTGGCCGAGGGCTTGTCCCCCAGTTGGAGCTGCTCAACGGTGTCGCTTTCCAATCCCAAGCTGATCGACGGTGGCATCTTGCCCTTCTTGGAAGGCCGCCTCTCCCAATCATCGGAGGCGGCCCTTTTCCTCCTGTTTAGAGAAGGGATACTTGGTCCTTTTCTGCCTCCGTCTTCGGGCGAGGAAAGGTTGATTTCCCCGGACTCAGCGTCCGACTTAACTCCGGAACCAAGTTCATCTTGGGTCTTCTCTCCCTCCCCTGTTGGTGCCTGGTATGGCACCGATGCCAGCATCCTTGTTAACACAGGAGTAGTTGATTCTTGGGAAGGGGATCCGGACACCTAATCCGTTCCACCTGCTTTATCCAGCCCTGAAAAAGGATGATACTATTGGTATCTTGCCACTGGGTATCTGACTATAAGGTATTCGGTAAACGGGTACTTACCGAGGTATCCGGATGGTTACAGTGTAGGCCGACATCTTCGGTGGTGTCCGGCCATGGCCTTCGTTTCTCGAAGCCCTTCGTGTGTTGTGCCGAAGAAGTGATGAAGAGTCCGCGGCCCTTCTGGATTGAACTCCCATAGGCGGAGAGGCCGTGGCTGGCACGGCAGGGTCCGACGAACTAGCATTACTTGAACGACGTTGTCTATGTCGATGTCCCTCTCAATGAGGCTTCGGATGCAACTTTGCAGAGTTCACACATCATTCGTTGATCCCCAATCCAGCCCCTTGTTAATCCATGATGCAAGTTAAATTGGGGGGCTAGATCGGAATGCGGGCACAATTGCCCACTTGGAGCCGCGGGGCTCGGTGATATAGAACCACCCCTACTGCCACAGATTGGAAGATTTGGCGAAGGATCCTTTCAGCCAAACGGCGCTAGCAAGCTTGCTCACTATTGGGCTGCCGCACTCGGCCTGCCCCCCCTTTACCAATTGCGGCTTCACATCAAAGGTCTTGAGCCACAAGCCGAAGTGCGGAGGAGTTCAGAGGAAGGCTTCGCACGTGAAGATAAACACCGAGATGAGAAGAATAGAGTCCGGGGCCAAATCGTGAAAGTCTAGCCCGTAATATAACATGAGCCATCGGACGAAGGGGTTAAGTGGGAACCCCAACCCGCGGAGGAAGTGGGACACGAACATGACCCTCTCGCCGGATCTGGAGGTGGGAATAACCTGCCCCTCGGCGGGAAGCCGATGATGATTTCAGCGGTCAGGTACCTTGCTGCCCGAAGCTTTGCAATGTCTTCCTCTGCAATAGAAGAAGCTACTCACCGGCCTTGACGGCTAGATCCAGACATGATTGGGGTTGGTGGCCACCGAAACCCGGGTGTTGGAACTCGGGGTAGCAGGGGTTGAGAAAGAGGAAATCGTGGAAGAAAAAGACGGGTTTGTACCCCTATAGAAAGGCTGCGAATATCAAACGTCTCCTCTTGGGCCTCAAAAACCTTCTTGTTTCCAAGGAGTTGTACGCAAGCGACGGTTGGGTTACCCACGTCCGGGTTGACAGGAATCCCTTAAAAAGGGAGGCATGATCTCCGCTTGGATAAGACGCACCAATAAGACCACGTCTTGGGACGTGGGGCGACGGGCCGGGTAAACCGGTTCACAAGTAGTGGCCGGGCAGGCATGGTGTCATATTACCAAAAAGTGGTCGGTGAGTTGAACTCATGAAATATTATGTCCTTTGCGGTTGTGCATACAAGTCCAGATGCAATCATTACATCTGAAGATCAACTACAAGTTCGGAAGGGGGAACCAGCCTTGCAATGCCGAAGACAATCTGCCTGCCGGACTCCTTGTCATTGAAGCCAGGTTCAGGGGCTACTAAGGGAGTCCTGTATTAAGGGGTCCTTGCGCGTCCGACCTCTTATCCATGGGCCAGACTGACAGGCTGTGAAGACATGAAGGCCGAAGACTGTACCTGTGTCCGCATTGGACACTCCTTGGCGTGGAAGGCAAGCTTGGTGACCGACTATGCAGATTCCTTCTTATGTAACCGACTCTATGTAACCCTAGATTCCCCCAGGTATCTATATAAATTGGAGGGGCTAGTCCGGAAAGGATAAACTCATTACCATAGTGCTACAGGCTACGCTTCTAGGGTTTAGCCATTACGATCTCGTGGTAGATCAAGTCTTGTAATACTCATATTCATCAACATCAATCAAGCAGGAAGTAGGGTATTACCTCCATAGAGACGGCCCGAACCTGGGTAAACATCATGTCCCCCGTCTCCTGTTACCATTGATCCTAGACGCATAGTTCGGGACCCCCTACCCGAGATCAGCCGGTTTTGACACCGACAACGAGCCAAGCGCAAAGTTTACTAGTACTAGTACTACTACTATAGAGGTATGAACTATACTACTAGGAACCGGATGGAGGAGCGTCTGCACTCTTATTATATTTAAAAAATGTGATAAAGCAATCTTCAACACATTTGGTTCTCTTAGAGGGTTCTCGCATGTGATAATGGAAGTTGATTGCAAGGAACACTCTCCACAATTCTTTCTTAGTTCTAGCTCATATCCTGTTACAAATAGGAGGGCTCAGTAATATTTCCTCTTTTTTTGTTATTCAGCATGTAAATAGGTCAGCAAACCTTGCAGCGCATCTTTGTGCGAACCATGCTTGCAACACCTTGAATGTGCCCCAGAGCTGGCTTGATGAAACACCTTGCTTCCTTCTTCTTTTTTTGCGGGGTACCTCGCTTCCTAGTGACCAATCTCTTGCATGATCATCCAAAGAATGCTGATATATGAATAAAGCTCTCTCATTTACCCGCAAAATAGATTACGCCATATTAACCGAAAAGGAGGGAGCATGGACTAGCACTACTTTTTTGTGTGTCCCGTCAACTCGTAGAAAGAGGAGAAGCTTGCATGACAAGGTGAAGCTCGCATATGCCTTTTGACTAATGCAACCTACCCTCGCCCAGCTGGTGGACATGCATCAGTTCGGTCGGTGTCAGATTGCCAGAGGCATACACTGTAGTTCCCAACATGCGGAGTACCATCATTGTTCGACTTCACGACGAGGCCAAGAGCCAAGCGCAAGGTTTAGTAGTACGAGTAGTACTACTACTAGAACTGCATGCCGGAGCGTCTGTACTCTTATTTTATTTTAATATCTGATAAAGTACACATTCATTCATGAGAAGGGCGGAAAACGGCAGCATAATAGTATAGTATTAAAAAACATCAAACATGTAATGATGATATCGATCAACCATGCTCGAATATATCTTGGCCTCCATGCAAGCATGTCTGTGTGTTCTCGCGCCTCGTCTCTCTCAAGGAACACCGGGTAGGCCATTTTGCCGTCAATTGAGATTGATTTACTCACACTTCGGTCCCACATGTCAGTGATATGCCAAGAGGAGGTCCATTGACCAACTGGCCATACGCGTACTTGGTTTTGCACCTTCATACTACTCCTCCCTCCGTCACAGTTTTCGGGGCACGCTTCACTCGGATGCATTTCTCTCAATGCATACCCACCACCAGAGAGACTTTAGACGCGTTTAGTTTAATGCTTAATTAATTAGGGCGTGATAACCGCAATTAAGTCCACAATTTTCTCTCGATATACTATGGAGTTGAGTAAGTGAAAGCATGTGTGTACCCAGGGTGGAAGCACTGCATGCATGTGTGTATGCATTATTTTCTCTAGTAATAGATGCCATGCTATAACTACCAATGCTATTTTTCTGGCCGATTGCTAGTCGCCTTGGTCCTGGAGATTTTTTATTATTTTTTGAAGCACGCTCTATAAACAGTGACAGATGGAGTAGTATGAGCAGATTCAAAGAAAAGTGTATTGATGGTTGCTTCTTTCGAGCAACTTACAGTAGGAAAGGAGGGGCTTATGATTTGACAGCTCATTACTCACTATTAATGCGGCACAATGACCGAGTTGAGTCTCCCACGCGGTTGTGCACTACTCCCTCGGTTACTTAGAACGGAGGTGGTCCTCGCGTTCCCAGGTGGCTTCACGGTCGGAATGATGTGACCACTTGACTTTGAGGAATTTGATTGACTTGTTGCAAGTCTTGCGCGCAGTTTCTTCAAGAATAGCAACTGGGTGCTCACGATAAGAAAGGTCTTCTTGGAGATCAATGTCTTCGAAGTTGACGGTGCGGTCAGGGGTCTTGAAGCACTTGCGGAGCTGAGAGACATGGAACACGTCGTGCACATTTGCAAAGTTGGAGGGAAGCTCGAGTTGATAGGCGAGATCGCCTCTCTTGCTGACGATCTTTAAAGGACCCACGTATCTAGGGGCAAGCTTCCCTTTGATACCAAAGTGATGAGTACCTTCCATTGGAGAGACGCGGAGGTAAACATGGTCTCCAATGTCGAAAGGCAAATCACGATGCTTACTATCAAAGTAGCTCTTCTGGCGCGATTGCGCTTCTTTGAGGTTATCACGAATGACTTTGCACATTTCTTCTGCCTCTGTGATCAAGTCATTTCCAAGAAGTTGACGTTCACCGGTCTCTGACCAGTTGAGAGGAGTATAGCACTTCCTGCCATAGAGAATTTCAAATGGGGCCTTGCCCGAACTCGCTTGAAAGCTGTTGTTTTAGGAGAACTCGGCATATGGAAGACAATCTTCCCACTTCATACCGAAAGAGATAACGCAAGCCCTGAGCATATCTTTGAGAATCTGATTGACACGCTCGACTTGGCCGCTAGTTTGAGGATGAAAAGTTGTGCTGAAATGGATGTTGGTGCCCATGGCCTACTGAAAAGAATCCCAAAACTTGGAGGTAGAGATGCTGCCATGGTCTAAAGAGATCAACTGTGGAATGCCGTGCAGAGAGACAATCCGAGAGGTATAAAGCTCTGCCAATTGAGCTGCAGTGATAGACTCTTTGATAGGCAGGAAATGGGCCACTTTAGTGAGTTTGTCGATGACAACGAATATAGCATCATTGCCACGCTTGGAATTTTGAAATCCCGTCACGAAGTCCATCTCAATGTGGTCAAACTTCCATTCTGGAATGGCAAGAGGTTGGAGGAGACCAGCTGGTCGTTGGTGTTCGGCCTTCACTCTTCTGCAGACATCACATTCATTCACGAACTGAGCAATCTCACGCTTCATTCGAGTCCACCAGTACGCCTGCTTGAGGTCATGGTACATCTTTGTACTTCCAGGGTGGATAGAGAGGAGTGAATTGTGAGCCTCATTCATAATGACTATTCGAAGGTCACCTTTAGGCACAATAATGTGATCCTCGAAGAAGAGAGTATCCTTGTCATCAAGGCGATAGCACTTGTACTTGGATTGACTCTTGGCAATCCCAATCTTCACCTTCGTCACCATAGCATCAAGAAGTTGAGCCTCGCAAATTTTATCTTCCAAAGTAGGAGAGACTTGAAGGTTGGCGAGGAAACCTTGAGGAACAACTTGCAAATTGAGTTTGCGGAAAGCTTCACAAAGCTCGGGTTGGTAAGGCTTGAGAATCAAACTATTGCAGTAAGCCTTCCTGCTCAATGCGTCAGCAATTACATTGTCCTTGCCTGGAGTATATTCAATGCTCGGATTATACTCTTGAATCATTTCGACCCAACGAGTCTGCCTGAGGTTGAGATTAGGCTGAGTGAAGATGTACTTGAGACTCTTGTGGTCAGTGAAGATGTCCACTTTTCTTCCCAATAAGAGATGTCTCCAAGTCAAAAGAGCATGCACAACTACCGCCAACTCGAGGTCATGAGTGGGGTAGTTCTTCTCGTTGGGCTTCAACTGGCGAGAGGTATAAGCCACAACTTTCTTATCTTGCATCAACAATGCGCCAAGACCTTGAAGAGAGGCATCACAGAAGACCTCGAACGGTTTGGATTCATCAGGAGGAGTCAGAACTGGAGCAGTGACTAATTTCTCTTTCAGGGTGTTGAAAGCGATGTCACATTCAGGAGACCAAACGTACTTCACGTGCTTCTGGAGAAGGTTGGAAAACGGCTTCATGATCTTTGAGAAGTTCTCAATGAACCTTCGACAATAGCTTGCGAGACCAAGGAAACTGCGGAGTTGCTTCACGTTCTGAGGTGGTTCCCAATTCACAATTGCAGACACCTTCTCAGGATTCACCGCTATTCCCTTGGCAGAGATGATATGCCAAAGATAGAGAACCTCATCGAGCCAAAACTCGCACTTTGAAAACTTGGCGTAGAACTGATGTTCTCTGAGCTTATCCAGCACCAAACATAAGTGCTTGGCATGATCTTTCTTGTTCTTGGAATAGACCAAAATGTCATCGAGGTAGACCAGGACGAAGTCATTTGTGTAGGGGTTGAAGATGAAGTTCATCATGCGAGAGAAAGTCGGAGGAGCGTTGACGAGGCCAAAAGACATGACAGTGTATTCATATGAACCATAGCTTGTTCTGAATGCTGTCTTGGGGATATCTTGCTCACGAATTCGAATCTGGTGATAGCCCATACAGAGATCAAGCTTTGATAATACTTGAGCACCTTTGAGTTGTTCAAACAGCTCGTTGATGTTGGGAAGTGGGTACTTGTTCTTTATAGTCTTCTTGTTCAATGGACGGTAGTCAACATAGAGTCGGTCTATTCCATCCTTCTTCTTCGCAAAAAGAACTCCACAACCCACGGAGAAGAACTAGGTCGGATGAGACCCATACGCTCTTGTTCATCGAGTTGTTTGAACAGCTCCTTCAACTCTTTGGGTCCCAGCTTGTAAGGATGTTTGCAAACAGGTTCCGTGCCAGGCTCAAGATCGATGACGAATTCAACTGGCCGGTGCGGAGGCATTCCTGGAAGCTCTTCTGGAAAGACGTCTTGATATTGACAAACGACTAGAATTTGAGAGATGGCATCCAGTTCATCCTTCTCATTGAGAGAAAACAGACGGATGGTATTATCCCGAGCGGCAAAGACAATTACATCCTCAAAAGAATGAGTCAATTGAATCTGCCTGACTGCACAATCAAGCTGAGCCTTGTGCTTAGAAAGCCAGTCCATTCCAAGAATAATATCAATATTCGAGTTACCAATGACCATTGGAGAAGCCAGAAACTTGAAATAACCCATCATGATAGAAATATCTGGAATCTCGTAGTTTGCGAGCAATCATTTACGCAGTGAGACAACTGCTAACGGTTTATGCAAAACTTGAGAAGACAACTCATGTTTAGATGCAAAAGGTCTCGAGATGAAACAATGCGATGCACCAGTGTCAAAAAGTACTTTTGCTGGAACATCGTTAACAAGAAGGTTACCCATGATGACATCTGACGAGTCCTCTGCCTAAGCTGCATTCATCAAGTTGACCTTGGCGTGCTTGGGGTTATGCTTGACCACAACTATACTTGCCGATATCACAGGAGGAGGAGGAGGAGGAGGGAGATGCCTCTGATTGAAGCATTTCTTGGCATAGTGACCCTTCTGTTGGCACTTGTTGTATGTGACCTCTGAAAGCGGACGGTGATACGGAGCACTTGATCTTGAAGCTTGAGATGAAGTCTTGTTCCGAAAGCCAGGGTTGGGTGGGTGGGAAGATCCACTACCACCTTTGCTCTTCTGCTGATAAGGCTGAGGGAACGGAGGAGGAGGAAGCCAATACTTCTGCTGCTTAGCCACTTGAGTTGAGGAAGAAGGAGTTGCATCTCTGACTCGCTTCTTGGAAGCATCGCACTTCAGTTGAGCAGTCTCTTGCTGCATTGCCATGTTGTAAGACTCATCGTACCTCTTGGGATCAAAGAGGATGAGAGCTAGCTAGATTTATTCCTTGAGACCACCCCTGAACTGGTATATCATGCTGTTTTCGTCAGGGACATCTTTCTTAGCAAAACGTGCGAGCTTCTCAAACATTTTGTTGTACTCGTAAACAGACATAGTGCCTTGCTTCAGGTTGCGGAATTCCTCACGCTTGCTCTCAACCACACTCTGAGGAATATGATGAGCTTTGAAGTATTGACGGAATTCATCCCAGGTAATCACACGGCCTCCTCTGGAATCTTTGTACTGCTGAAACCATTATGCAGCTTGGTCTTTGAGTTGGAAGGAGGCGAACTTGACAAAGTCCTCAGGCCTGACGTTACTGCACTCGAAATGCTTGCATATGTCCTCGAGCCAATCATCAGCGTCTGTTGCCTCAACACAGTTGCTAAAGGTATTTCGATAGTTAGCAAGGAACTGGTTGAGTGTAGCAAACTGATTCTGATTGTTGCCATGACCCTGGTTCCCTTGGTTGCGCTCTTGAAGAAGTTGCATGATCAGTTGCGTGTTTGCATTGGTAGCGGCCATTACAGTTTGCCATGCCTCCGGAGGTGGAGGTGGTGGTGGCGGATCAGGATTCGGAGTCGTGCGCGTTGGAGGAGCCATCCTAAAGAGGTTGACATCCATTAGCACATTGACAGACAAATGTTTAAGCTGAATCAAACGGGTTGAAATTGCAACATAAAGTCTTCACATCCGAACCAAATGAACGAATGCATTCCAATCGAAATGGTCACATATCCATAAATTGAGAAGCCACTTAGAATTGAGGTAGAAGAAAAACAACAACAAGGTACGGACAAGAACGAATACTTGGTGAGGATCACCCAATCTCAAACCAAATATCCGCGGAAGAAGAACTAGAGCTACAAGAATTCCCACCTATGAAACTCCCGGACCTTTCTGGTTATGGAATCAGGTGTTGGGGATATAGGGGAAGCATAATTTCTCACCCAAAACTAGCAAATCCTACATCCAGCTGTATCCATCCTTCAACACATAACCGAGAAACCTTCGGAAATCATTTACCTCAACCTTCGAAAAGCATCTGTTATACAAGTTATGGCAATACTCCCGAACTCCCACCTCAGTACTGGGTGGCGTCGAGGTTATCTCACCAACAACTGCATAAAAGAGATTTTCGATGTCGGCGAAACTCGGGTATTCCAGAATCTCAATGATAAAATTGTGACGACAACACCTCGGAGCTCAACTCCCCGGGACACTGCCACAACCCCTAAATGACAGGAGGAACCAAGAACAATGTTCTCGTCACAAATCGATCGGAACAATTCCAGGATACCCGCGTGATCCTAAATTTTTTTTAGTGAAATTTGAGAAGAGAAGAGTCAAAACTCTATGTCAGGATGCCTTACCAGAGCGATGAAGGGACTGAGGAGTAAAAAGAATTCGTAAACTCTCCGATATATATAATCCTAAATGACTCAAAACATTTTTCTACACTCAACAATGCCAACGATTCAATCAATCAGGGGGCTCCTAAGGTCGGGGAAGGCTCTGATTACCAACTTGTAATGCCCTCGATGCGGCTATATCTCCTACGTGTCGAAGCACGACTTAGAGGCATAACCACATTGAAAGCAATGTCGCAAGTAAGGTAATCTTCACAACAACCCATGTAAATATATAAAAGGGGAAAGGATACATAGTTGGCTTACACTCGCCGCGTCACACAAATACATGAATAACATTACAATCATCCAATACACTCATGGTCCGACTATGATACCAAAATTAAGATCAACCCCCACATGCGACACAGTCCCCGATCGCCCCAATTGGGCACCACTACTGATCATCTGGGAAAGACACATAGTAACGGCGAGAGTCTTCATCGAACTCCCACTTGAGCTCAAGCGCATCGTCTGGAACGGTATCATCGGTCCCCGCATTTGGTTTGGAAGTAATCTATGAGTCACGGGGACTCAGCAATCTCGCACCCTTGCGATCAAGACTATTTAAGCTTATAGGTAAGGCAAGGTATGATGTGGAGCTGCAACAAGCGACTAGCATATATGGTGGCTAACATACGCAAATGAGAGCGAGAAGAGAAAGCAAAGCATGGACGAACAACTATGATCAAGAAGTGATACTAGAACAACCTACGTCAAACATTACTCCAACACCGTGTTCACTTCCCGGACTCCGCCGAGAAGAGACCATCACGGTTACACACGCGGTTGATTCATTTTAATTAAGTTAAGTTTCATGTTATCTACAACCGGATATTAACAAATTCCCATCTGCCCATAACCGCGGGCACGGCTTTCGAAAGTTCAAATCCATGCAGGGGAGTACCAACTTAGCCCATCACAAGCTCTCACGGTCAACAAAGGATATTCCTTCTCCCGAGACATTCCGATCAGACTCAGCATCCCGGTTACAAGGCATCCTCGACAATGGTAAAACAAGTCCAGCAACACCCCCCGAATGTGCCGACAAATCCCGATAGGAGCTGCACATATCTCATTCTCAGGGCACACTCAGATTGTCCAAACTTCCGGTAGGCCAGCCCAGAGTTGCCCCTGGTGGCCACCGGCGGCTGACGAGGTGGACGAACACTCAGAGGAACACTGGCCCGGGGGGGTTTAAATAAAGATGACCCTCAGGCTCCGGAAACCCAAGGGAAAAAGAGGCTAGGTGGCAAATGGTAAAACCAAGGCTGGGCATTGCTGGAGGAGTTTTATTGAAGGCGAACTGTCAAGGGGTTCCCATTATAACCCAACCGCGTAAGGAACACAAAATCCGGGAACATAACACCGATATGATGGAAACTAGGGCGGCAAGAGTGGAACAAAACACTAGGCAAAAGGCCGAGCCTTCCACCCTTTACCAAGTATATAGGTGCATTAAGATAAACAAGATAATATGGTGATATCCCAACAATAAACAAATGTTCCAACAAGGAACGATCTCCAATCTTCACCTGCAACTAGCAACGCTAGAAGAGGGGCTGAGCAAAGCGGTAACATAGCCATACAACGGTTTGCTAGGACATGGTGGGTTAGAGGTTTGACATGGCAATTTGGGCGACGGGACAAGAAAGTGGTAGGCATCATAGCATAGGCATAGCAAAAGAGCGAGCATCTAGCAAGCAAAGATAGAAGTGATTTCGAGGGTATGGTCATCTTGCCTGCAAAGTTCTCAAAGTTGACTTGATCCTCGTAATCGAACTCAACGGGCTCCTCGTTCATGAACTCGTCTCTCGGCTCTACCCAAACAATAACAACAAGCAAAAGGAACACAATCAACCACGTGTAATGCTCGAACAACAGGATGCAAACATGCTATGACATGCGGGATGCGATATGTGATGCATATGCAAGATTTGACAAGGAATGATTGAACCTGGCCTCAACATGGAAATCCAAGAGTGCCACTGGAAAGGTGAGGTGATTTCGGTTGAAATCGATATAAAGATCACCGGAATCGGATGCACGGTTTGGAAATGGCAAGCAAAACAAATATGGCACCGGTCTGCGATAATCAGCAAGTGACCAACTAAATGCATCAAGATAAATATGCTATAACACTCAAACGTGGCAACAAAATAAATGTCAGGGATCCACTCATGATGCTTGACAAAATATGAACACTGAGCTACGGCTAATTCATCCAATAACAGGTTCAAAGAAGCATGGCAAAAGTGCAAATGATAACAACTTTCAGACTTTGTGAAATTAACACGTTTGGAATTTATCATCAGGAAGCACACTTTAGAGCATGAAAACTACATGCTACAAAAACTTAACATGGCAAAGGAAGGCATGGCATGAAGCTACTCAAAGCACTTAAATAAAGTCCCTTAGTGACCTAGAGCCAAAAGGGATCAAAAAATACAATGGCAAGCATGTGAACATAGCCAAAACGTAAACAGATCTGGAGCAGTAGTGCTGGGCTAGCAGGACTCCAGGTAAACAGGGATGTAGCGGACTACCATGGCTCGGTGGAAGCACTAGACTACATTTCCCCATAAGAGAGGCTACCAAGGATAGACAACTAGGTTGTCGGATCACACACATAGCAATACATGTTACACGTACGCATAACATGCAAGTATGTGCTGTACAACATGGCATCACAACATAACGCAAACTCATATAGATAAAGGCCCAGAAGAGCCACATAGCATTAATATAAAACAAAGGTCTCATGACCCATCATTCAGAGCATACAGGCAATGGAAGCATTACATGTCTGAGTACAGAGAACTACAAAAGAAAAAGGCCGAGAAGCCTAACTATCTACAAGTCCCTCCCAAGGGTACAAGATCGTAGCTGAGGTAACAAGCTACTCGTCGAAGTACAAGTGGTACTACTAGTGAGACAGATGTCTCACCTGCAAAACATAAATAAAGCAAACGTGAGTACAAAAGTACTCAGCAAGAATTACATCAGATCCTATCATACATGCATTTGTATCAAGAAGGTAATGTGGGGTTTAGTTGCAGCAAGACAGCTTTGACTCAGTGGCTATCATGTTCTACGACAACGAGAAACTTCTTTGAGGTGAGGCAGCGCACACGAGTCCACTAACCACCACGTCAATACACTACTATGGATTCATAACACTCACACTTGTCTTGAGCATGTTAGAGTATCCACTTTAAGTTGTCTATGTACCATGTAAGCATCCAAGAAGTACATAACCAAGGACACGGCTATTCGAATAGATCATGATAACCCTGCAGGGGTGTACTTCTTCACACACGCTCTCACCCCTTATCACCATATACACGTCATGTATCTCATCAACCTTCAAGCGGAAGCCTGGAGAGTGTGTCGGCCACGACCTGACTAACCACACAAGACTCTAGTCCAGGTTTATCGCCTATTCGGGTTCCATCCGCAAGGAGATCTAGCCGGGGTTTCGCTCACGGCTCCAAATGATGTGTATAGGGTTCCCGAGCCCACCATCCGGGTGCCACTCGGTACACTGGGCCACGTGTGCCTAGTCTGTCCCAAGTCCACCCTGTCGGGTGCCACTCGGTAGAAAAATAGCACTACCTACAAACACCAGAAACTATTTGCAACTCCTGGACAGAGATCAAGGTGATTAATAAGTCGAGAGAGCTTGGACCGCCCGGAGCCCAATGTGTGGTAGTAGCTAGTCATTGGACAACTTACACAGAACTCAGTTCTTAAGTACGGTCCCAATGAGACAACCCACGATGTACTCCTACATGGCCTCTCACCGCTACCTTTACCAAGTCATGTTCACATGCTTAACTCTCAGCACCGGAACATATCATAACACTCCAATTCATTCCCGATGAATCAGACCTGACACAACTCCAAGGGTTCAAATGCAACTCCAAATTAAGCTCTTAATATGCCATTTATATGTTTTCATATATACATCATGTATAGGTTGGTTTGTCATGCATGAAAATGGTACAGATGGATAGACTGAATTTTTTTGATCATTTTTCATATATAAATTATTTCAATTTGAGCTACGGTTGAATTTCTATGAATTTTTGAAGTTTATAACATTTTCTGGATTTTCCTGATTTATTTTAAATCCAGAAAACCATTACTGTGTTAGCATGACAGCAGCATTGCGTTAGCAAGTCAAAGGCGGCCGACCAGGTCAAACCTGACGTGTGGGGTCCACACATGAGTGTCATAGGTTAAATAGGGGGGTTATTTCTAATTTAACTAAAAGATTAGGGCGCCAGGGCCCACTGTCAGTGTCAGGGGGTTAGCAAAATGGTGATTAGCCTTAAGCTAATCACCTGGCAGGTCAGGTCCACACGTCAGGCCGGCGAGGTCGTCGCCGGCGACCTTTGGACGTGGCGGTGTCCGCGATTTAGGCCACGGGGGCGGTGGCTAAGGGCACCGGGGCGTAGCCCGGGCTCTCGTGCATCCAGGTGAGGTGACGGGAGGACGCGGGGTGGCCGGAGCTCGCTGGAGCGGAGCTCACAGCGGCGGACGGAGCACGGCTCCGAGTGGGAAGTGGCTGCAGGGCACGACAGGAGCTGCGGGTGGCGGTGTTGGCCTTCTGGGAGGCTGCTGAGCACTGTGGCAGGTGCGGGCGTGGGCTGCGGTGGCTCTGGCCACTACGGGGAGGTACCACAGCGGCGTGACCGCTCGGGTCTGGCGGCTAGCGTGGCTATGGCATGAAATCGAGTGCGGGGACAGAGGGGAAATGAAGGAGAGCTCACGGGGAGACCGTAGATGTCGTCAGTGAGCTTGAGGAGGTTCGAACGCGAGCGGAACGACAACGGCGATCTCCGGTGGTTAGCGATGAAGATGACAGCGATGGAGGCACTCCAGGAGTGTCCGGCGACGTGTGGCTTGACAAAGAGGATGAGGACGACGGCGTGGAGCGTCTGGGCACGAAGCGAGGGTGAGGCCGTGACGGTGGGCGCGGCAATGGCGAGTGGTGGCGACGGAGCCGTTCGGGGGGGGGGAGAGTGAGAGGTCCAGGGGAGGGGATGAGCATGGGGGAGAGTGGGAGAGGGTCGAGGGGAGTGCGTGGCGACGCCGGAGGCGTCCAGGCCGTCGAAGCGGCAAGCAAGCAGGGTGGAGGTAGCGTGCGTGTGCGTGCGTGCGTCGGGCACACGCCCTCGTCCTCTTGGTAGAGGAGGAAGACGAAGGGGGAGGCTGCTGGGCTGGCCAGCCAGCTGGGCCGGCTTCTCTCCTGGGCCAGGTAAGCCAGGTGAGGTTTTTCCCTTTTGTTCTTTTTTCTATTTTCTGTCATTTGTTTTGACTTAGTAATAATACTAAATCATTTTATTTACTTCTGTCAAATTTTGCAGGGACCTAAGGGATTAATCCAGAGCCCCTCACGAAAATTCAGAATTTTTGGACATATATTATTTATATAGCAAATATATATCCAAAGCAATTAATTACTAGATTAATTCCAGATGTGCAAAATAAATACTTATGAGCTTTTAAAAAATATTGGTTTGATTTTCATCTCTGACCAATATTTTCAGAGAGCATCATGAGCATTTTCTTGGACCTTTTGGAGCAATTATTTTGTATTTGGGTCATTTCCAGAAATGATTCTGAGGGTTTCACAATCCTCATTTCAAATTTAATTGGAATTTAAACCTGATGCACAAAGAAGACTAGCCTAGGTCATACCAGAACTAGGGACGTGACAACTACTATCTATACAGTGATATTCTTCCTACAAATGCATTACTTACCTCAAAGCCTGATAGAAGGGTAGTGTAGGCTTCGGTCAGTCCGCTTTTTACGAACTGGACCTTCTCTATTACCGTGCCCATAAGGAAGCGGTGTTCATCCACAATAGAGGCGCCTCGTAGCACCTCCAGCAGATTATCTGGTGCCTCTGGTTGGATAGAGGCCACCGGCGGAACAGGCACATTCCCTCCTTTTGGGGAATGCCGTTCGCTGGACTCCGGAGCCGCATGGATCTCCGGAATGGTATCCGGCTCTGGTCCGAAGGGAACTAGGCCCCCGTCACCACTCCCCATAGGGGCTTTTTCCCGCATGTGTTCGACGACCGAGGAATCGTATTGGGGCGCTACCCTGACAATCTCCGGAAGCACCCCGGTCGGGGAAGGTCTTTTGCGACACCACCTCATCGTCACCCTTGGGAGCGACGGAATGAGCAGGTGGCGGAGACATGCTAGCCATGTCCTTTGAGTCTAACGACCACTATGTCGAGGATCGCGGGGAGCCATCGCGTGGCAGACTGCAACAACAAGGTTTATGGTATATCAATATTACGAACCGGGAAGGCCAGACATTTTCAGATTTTGGTACTTACGAGGCGCCCGAGGCTTGGTCCGGCGAGGTCGCTCCGGACTTCTATCAACAACCCACATGGAGAAATCCGCGTGGGAACCTCTAACCCTCTTAGGCGCTTTCTCCTCTGGATCTACGAGGGCCGCTCTCTTCTTCCTCCCCACTTCAGGTGGGGAGTCGTTTTCTTCTTCCTCTTCATCGTCGTCGTCAGCGGAGGAAGACGAAGTCTCGTCTTCGGACATCACATCCGGAGCACCTTTTCAGCGAGGGCCCTTCTTGGCCCCTTTGGACGCTTTCTTGGCCATCTTCTCTGGCACCTCATAAGGTGCTGGAAAAAGAATTTTCGTCAATAATGGGAATTCTTGGTCTTCGGGCAGCGGAGCCGAACTGTTAATCCCCTCCGCTATCTTGTTCCAGGCCTGAGAACACGGGTAGGAAAGCTTAGGATTTTTCTCAAAATATGCTAGTAAAGGGTACGCCTTGAAAACATTAAAAGAACTCAACGGGCCAGCCTTGCGTTTTAAGCTAAGTTCGCGATCTTTTATCGTGGGTGATGGCTTCTCGCCGGCCTTAAAAAGCACTTTCCATACTTCTTCGTGCGTTGTGCCGAAGAGCTCTAGTAGCGTCTAGTGCTTGGCCGAAGGACCCGACGAATAAGCATGACCTGGACCATGTTGACAAGCTTGATCTTCCTATCTATCATGCTCTGGACAGACATCTGGACCCCAATCAGCTCGTCCGAGGGACCCCAGGTTAGGCCCCTCTCTTGCTAGGAGGTGAGCCGCATCAGGATTCCGGATCGGAATTCGGGGGCCGCTACCCAGTTGGCGCCACATAGCTCGGTGATATAAAACCACCCCGATTGCCACCCTTTCACCATCTCTACAAATGAGCCTTCGGGCCAGGTAACATTGTGCATCTTGCCCACCATGGCTCCTCCGCACTCTGCTTGTTGGCCGCTCACCACCTTCGGCTTCACATTGAAGGTCTTCAGCCATAGGCCAAAGTAAGGCGGGATGCGGAGAAAGGCCTCGCACATGACAATGAATGCCATGATGTTGAGGATGAAGTTGGGAGCTAGGTCATGAAATCTAGACCGTAGTAAAACATTAGTCCACGGACGAAGGGGTGAATAGGGAAGCCCAGCCCACGGACGAAATGTGTGAGAAACACAACTCTCTCATGGGGCTCTAGAGTGGGGACAATCTGTCCCTTGGCCGGGATTCGGTGAGCGATCTCCTTGGCCAGATATCCGGCCTCCCGGAGCGCCTTGATATCCTTCTTGACGGAAGAGGCCATCCACTTACCCCCAGCTCCAGACCCGGACATCTTTGAGTGCTTTCTCGGTCGAGGGAAAAGCTAAAAGCTTGGGCGCTGGAGCTCAGGGATGGAAGGACTGAGGAGGAGCTGAGGTGTGGGTGAAGGAAGGGAATCCATATCCCCTTATAAAGGCCACGAATATCAAGCGTCTCCCCACTCACCTTAAACTTGCCTATTCCCAGGGGCCGTGCAAATGGCACGGTTGGGTCACCAACACCCGTATTGATGAGAATCCCGTAATAAGGGGGCACGATCTCTGCTTTGACAAGACGTGCCAATGGCAACCGCGTCTCGAAACGTGGAGCGGCAGACGAAACACGATTCAAAATTCTGACTGGACAGACATGATGTCATATTGTAAAAACTGTCAGCGAATTAGACTCGTGTAAAAATATATTCTCTCTACGGTTATCTATGGTGTGTGTGAGTGTGACATGCCTGGATACTATCATCGCATCCGAAGACTATCTTGAAGTTCAAATAGAAGGGAACCTGCCTTGCAATGCTGAAGACAAATATGTGCGCCGGACTCCTCGTCATTGAAGCCAGGTTCAGGGGCTACTGAGGGAGTCCTGGACTAAGGGGTCCTCGGGCGTCCGTCCTGTTATCTATAGGCCGGGCTGATGTGCTGAGAAGACACGAAGGCCGAAGATTGTCCCTGTGTCCGGGTTCGACTTCCTTGGCGTGGAAGGCAAGCTTGGCGACCGACTATGAAGATTCCTTCTTATGTAACCGACTCTATGTAACCCTAGATCCCCCCGATGTCTATATAAACCGGAGGGGTTAGTCCGGAAAGGATATACTCATTACCATAGTCATACATGTTAGGCTTTTAGGGTTTAGCCATTACGATCTCGTGGTAGATCAACTCTTGTAACACTCATATTCATCAAGATCAATCAAGCAGGACGTAGGGTATTACCTCCATAGAGAGGGCCCGAACCTGGGTAAACATCATGTCCCCCGTCTCCTGTTACCATCGATCCTAGACGCATAGTTCGGGACCCCCTACCCGAGATCCGTCAGTTTTGACACCGAAAGGGCCTCTAGTTAAAATTGGTGGGGGTACTTTTGTAACACACCCGACATTTTGGACAAGCGCGTCCCTAAGTCATGGTTCCCCCCTCCCATCACCTCCTTTTCTCCATTCGAAATCCCAGGCTCCCATAACCTCTCCGCTCCAGCCGCGAAACCCCACCCTCCTCCATTCGCCACCTCATTGTTGCACAGTCGGAGGCACTTCCCCGATGACGCCGTCCACCGCAACAGCTCGATGTCCCTCATCCACCTCCCTGGATGAGGATCCTTCGTCCATCCCGTTGTCCAGCCGGTTCAGCCGCCTCGTCCTCCACCTCCAAGGAGCTGCTCTGACGATCACCTCATCTATCGCGGCTGCTCCATCCCCACAGCGCTGCCTTAACCTGCTCCACCGGAACCCGACATCCTCACCGACTCCTTGGACAAAGCCAAGGCCTACTCGGCGCCACCAAAGAGGTTGTACACTCATCGCATCACACCTTCTCCTTAACTCAACCTCCCTATGCCGACGGTGCTCCATCCTACACCCCCATGAAGTGGCTACCTCGAAGCCGGCACCGCGGGCAACATCGCCATGGTGGCTCTCCCCCAGTGCGAGGCCCCTTCTGCGGCGGCATCCATACCAGCCGGATCTGTTGTTGCTGCTCCAGCTCTCGCTCGCTCGCTCGCACTACTGCTATTGTTCCGACTCTCACTCGCTCGCCCAGCTGCTGCTACTCCGGCTCTCGGGAGCCATGTCCAAGTCTATCCGGTGCCTTTCGTTCCAAAAATAACTTCTCCAGTTGATTTCGTTCTGTTTCGACTCCGTTTGATATTCCTTTTCTTTGAAACACTGAAATAGGCATAAAACAGCAAATCTGGGCTGGGCCTCCGGTTAATAGGTTAGTCCCAAAAATAATATAAAAGTTGAAAATAGAGCCCAATATTGCCTAAAACAGTAGATAATATAGCATGGAGCAATCAAAAATTATAGATACGTTGGAGACGTATCAAGCATCCCCAAGCTTAATTCCTGCTCGTCCTCGAGTAGGTAAATGATAAAAAGATAATTTTTGATGTGGAATGCTAGTTGGCATAATTTCATTGTAATTCTTCTTAATTGTGGTAAAAGTTCATATTGACATAAAAATAATAATACTTCATATTGACCTAAAAATAATAATACTTCAAGCATACTAATAAAGCAATTATGTCTTCTCAAAATAACATGGCCAAAGAGAGCTATCCCTACAAAATCATATAGTCTTGCTATGCTCCATCTTCACCACACAAAATATTTAAATCATGCACAACCCCGATGACAAGCCAAGCAATTGTTTCATACTTTTAATGTTCTCAAACTTTTTCAAACTTCACGCAATACATGAGCATGAGCCATGGATATAGCACTATAGGTGGAATGGAATGGTGGTTGTGGAGAAGACAAAAAGGGAGAAGATAGTCTCACATCGACTAGGCATATCAATGGGCTATGGATATGCCCATCAATAGATATCAAGGTGAGTGAGTAGGGATTGCCATGCAACGGGTGCACTAGAGCTATAAGTGTATGAAAGCTCAAAAAGAAACTAAGTGGGTGTGCATCCAACTTGCTTGCTCACGAAGACCTAGGGCACTTGAGGAGGCCCATTGTTGGAATATACAAGCCAAGTTCTATAATGAAAAATTCCCACTAGTATATGAAAGTGACAGAACAAGAGACTCTCTATCATAAAGATCATGGTGCTACTTTGAAGCACAAGTGTGGTAAAAGGATAGTAGCATTGTCCCTTTTTTTTGGCCTTTCCCTTTTTTTATTTGGCCTTTATTATTTTTTATTTGGCCTTTCTTTTTTATGGCCTTTATCTCTTTTTTTGGGAAATGATCTATTGAATTATGATCATCACACTTCTACTTATTTACAACTCAATGATACAAGTCGATACTAGAACAAAGATGACTCTATATGAATGCCTCTGGCGGTGTACCGGGATATGCAATGAATCAAGAGTGACATGTATGAAAGAATTATGAACCGTGGCTTTGCCACAAATACTATGTCAACTACATGATCATGCCAGCAATATGACAATGATGAATGTGTCACGATAAACTGGATGGTGGAAAGTTGCATGGCAATATATCTCGGAATGGCTATGGAAATGCCATAATAGGTAGGTATGGTGGCTGTTTTGAGGAAGGTATATGGTAGGTGTATGATACCGGCGAAAGGTGCGCGGTATCAGAGAGGCTTGCAATGGTGGAAGGGTGAGAGTGCGTATAATCCATGGACTCAACATTAGTCATAAAGGACTCATATACTTATTGCAAAAATCTATTAGTTATCAAAACAAAGTATTACGCGCATGCTCCTACGGGGATAGATTGGTAGGAAAAAACCATCGCTCGTCCCCGACCGCCACTCATAAGGAGGACAATCAATAAACAAATCATGCTCCGACTTCATCACATAACAGTTCACCATACGTGCATGCTACGGGAATCACAAATTTCAACACATGTATTTCTCAAATCCACAACTACTCAACTAGCATGACTCTAATATCACCATCTCCATATCTCAAAACAATTATCAAGTATCAAACTTCTCATAGTATTCAACACACTCATAAGAGAATTTTATTATTCTTGAATACCTAGCATATTAGGATTTTAAGCAAATTACCATGCTATTAAGACTCTCAAAATAATATAACTAGCGCATGAGAGTTCATCTATTTATTCAAAATAAAACTACCATCATGCTCTAAAAGATATAAGTGAAGCACTAGAGCAAACGACAAACTACTCCGAAAGATATAAGTGAAGATCAATGAGTAGTCGAATAATTATGCAACTATGTGAAGACTCCCTAACATTTAATAATTTCAGATCTTGGTATTCTATTCAAACAGCAAGCAAATCCTAGCGAAATAAATTGACGCTCCAAGCAAAACACATATCATGTGGTGAATAAAAATATAGCTCCAAGTAAAGTTACCGATGAACGAAGACGAAAGAGGGGATGCCTTCCGGGGCATCCCCAAACTTAGGCTCTTGGTTGTCCTTGAATATTACCTTGAGGTGCCTTGGGCATCCCCAAGCTTAGGCTCTTACCACTCCTTGTTCCATAGTCCATCGAATCTTTACCCAAAACTTGAAAACTTCACAACACAAAACTTAACAGAAAACTCGTAAGCTCCGTTAGTATAAGAAAATAAATCACCACTTCAAGGTACTGTAATGAATTTATTCTTTATTTATGTTGGTGTTAAACCTACTGTATTCCAACTTCTCTATGGTTTATAAACTATTTTACTTGCCATAGATTAGTCAAAATAAGTAAACAACACATGAAAAACAGAATCTGTCAAAAACAGAACAGTCTAAAGTAATCTGAACCAAACATATACTTCTGTAACTTATAAAATTCTCAAATAAATTTCTGGACCTGAGGAATTTATCTATTAATCATCTGCAAAAAGAATTAACTAAATATCACTCCCCAAATAAAAATGGCAGTAGTTCTCGTGAGCGCTAAAGTTTCTGTTTTTTACAGCATGATCCCAAAGACTTTCCCCAAGTCTTCCCAAAGGTTCTACTTGGCACAAACACTAATTAAAATAATAAAACCACATCTAAGAAGAGTCTAGATGAATTATTTATTACTAAAACAGGAGCAAAAATCAAGGAACAAAAATAATATTGGGTTGCCTCCCAACAAGCGCTATCGTTTAACGCACCTAGCTAGGCATGATGATTTCAATGATGCTCACAAAAAGGATAAGAATTGTAACATAAAGAGAGCATCATGAAGAATATGACTAGCACATTTAAGTCTAACATACTTCCTATGCATAGGGATTTTGTGAGCAAACAACTTATGGGAACAATAATCTACTTGCATGGGAAGGTAAAACAAGCATAACTTCAAAACTTTAAGCACATAGAGAGGAAACTTGATATTATTGCAATTCCTACAAGCATATATTCCTCCCTCACAATAATTTTCAGTAGCATCACGAATGAATTCAACAATATAACTATCACATAAAGCATTCTTTTCATGATCTACACGCATGCAAAATTTACTACTCTCCACATAAGCAAAATTCTTCTCATGAATAATAGTGGGAGTAAACTCAACAAAATAATTATCATGTGATTGAAAGTTAAGATCAAGATGACAAGTTTCACGGTTATTATTATTCTTTAAAGCATACGTCTCATCACAATAATCATCATAGATAGGAGGCATGCTCTCATCATAATAAATTTGCACATCAGAACTTGGGGAACAAAAAATATCATCTTCATCAAACATAGCTTCCCCAAGCTTGTGGCCTTGCATATTATTAGCATCATGGATATTCAAGGAATTCACACTAACAACATTGCAATCATGCTCATCATTCAAATATTTAGTGCCAAACATTTTATAGATTTCTTTTTCTAGCTCTTGAGCACAAGTATCCTTTCCATCATACTTACGAAAGATATTAAAAAGGTGAAGCGTATGAGACAAACTCAATTCCATTTTTATAGTCTTATTTTATAAACTAAACTAGTGATAAAACAAGAAACTAAAAGACTCGATTGCAAGATCTAAAGATATACCTTCAAGCACTAACCTCCCCGGCAACGGCGCCAGAAAAGAGCTTGATGTCTACTACACAACCTTCTTCTTGTAGACGTTGTTGGGCCTCCAAGTGCAGAGGTTTGTAGGACAGTAGAAAATTTCCCTCAAGTGGATGACCTAAGGTTTATCAATCTGTACGAGGCATAGGATGAAGATGCTCTCTCTCAAGCAACCCTGCAACCAAATAACAAAGAGTCTCTTGTGTCCCCAACACACCCAATACAATGGTAAATTGTATAGGTGCACTAGTTCGGCGAAGAGATGGTGATACAAGTGGTATATGGATAGTAGATAAAGGTATTTGTAATCTGAAATTATAAAAACAGCAAGGTAACTAATGATAAAAGTGAGCGTAAACGGTATTGCAATGCGTTGAAACAAGGCCTAGGGTTCATACTTTCGCTAGTGTGAGTTCCCTCAACAATACTAACATAATTGGATCACATAACTATCCCTCAACATGCAACAAAGAGTCACTCCAAAGTCACTAATAGCGGAGAACGAACGAAGAGATTATGGTAGGGTACGAAACCACCTCAAAGTTATTCTTTCCAATCAATCCGTTGGGCTATTCCTATAAGTGTCACAAACAACCCTAGAGTTCGTACTAGAATAACACCTTAAGACACAAATCAACCAAAACCCTAATGTCACCTAGATACTCCAATGTCACCTCAAGTATCCGTGGGTATGATTATAAGATATGCATCACACAATCTCAGATTCATCTATTCAACCAACACATAGAACCTCAAAGAGTGCCCCAAAGTTCCTATCGGAGAATCACGACGAAAACATGTGCCAACCCCTATGAATAGGTTCATGGGAGGAACCCGCAAGTTGATCAACAAAACATACATCAAGTGAATCACGTGATATCCCATTGTCACCACAGATATCCACGGCAAGACATGCATCAAGTGTTCTCAAATCTTTAAAGACTCAATCCGATAAGATAACTCCAAAGGGGAAACTCAATTCATTACAAGAGAGTAGAGGTGGAGGAGAAACATAAGATCCAACTACAATAGCAAAGCTCGTGATACATCAAGATCGTACCACCTCAAGAACACAAGAGAGAGAGATCAGACACATAACTACTGGTTCATACCCTCAGCCCCGAGGGAGAACTACTCCCTCCTCGTCATTGAGAGCACCGAGATGATGAAGATGGCCACTGAAGAAGGATTGCCCCCTCCGGCAGGGTGCTGGAACGGGTCTAGATTGGTTTTTGGTGGCTATGGAGGCTTCTGGCGGCGGAACTCCCGATCTAATATACGTTCCGAAAGTTTTAGGGTACATGGAGTTATATAGGCGAAAGAAGTACGTCAAGGGAGCCATGAGGGCCCCACGAGGCAGGGGGCGCGCCCTAGGGGGGGGGGCGCCCCCACCCTTGTGAGCCCCCCCGTATCTCTTGACGTGGAGTCCAAGTCTATCCAGTGGCTTTCGTTCCAAAAATAACTTCTCCAGTTGATTTCGTTCCGTTTTGACTCCGTTTGATATTCCTTTTCTTTGAAACACTAAAATAGGCATAAAACAACAAATCTAGGCTGGGCCTCCGGTTAATAGGTTAGTCCCAAAAATAATATAAAAGTGGAAAATAAAGCCCAATATTGCCTAAAACGGTAGATAATATAGCATGGAGCAATCAAAAATTGTAGATACATTGGAGACGTATCACCGGCGACCAGAGGGATTGACAGTTGGGTCCTACATTCGGCCAGATTACCATTGTACCCCTAGGGGGTTGGACTATATAAACCCCCCAAGGCACTCATGCAAAGGGTTCGAACCTGTTAGGATTAGACTCACACCTAGGGGGAGAGGAGAGCAAGCCCTGCCTTCTTATACCTATAGCATACAGCTCGAGGAGCACCATTGTACTCACTAGTGCCTTAGTGATCATGCGGAGACCCCACAGAGCAGGACTAGGGGTGTTATCTCCTAGGAGAGCCCCGAACCTTGGTAAAGTACGCTGGCGTTCGTGTCTACGCCTCATCCCGCTTCCAGGCAGCGTCAACGTTCTACTCGCTCCCACCATGATAAGCCATCCATTGGCATATGTCGCACCCAACCCTCGACATTTGGCACCCACCGTGGGGCCAGGTGCACCATCTCCTGGAGATCTGTTCTGGATGGGAACCTTGTTCCTTCCTGGCAAGCGTAGCCAGCCCGACACGCCAGACGGCGTCTACACCGACGCACTGCACGGCGCGGAGGCCGCCTGTGCGGCGAGCTACTTCACGGACCTTGTTGGTGAGATCCCCCTCTCCGACAAGCCTGCGTCTGATGCGGGCACAGAAGGCCCTGAGAGCCGCCTCGTGAGCCTTCTTGATCAGCTCCTCGTCGCCAGCGAGCCTACCGCTGACTTGGAGTCGGTTGGCTCCACCAACCCGATGCTTGTCGACCCCGACACGGCATCGCTTGACGCGTTCCCCAACAACGTTCCCTCTAGCCACCTATGACAAGCCGCTTCCTCGCGTGGACAGCGGCGACAGCATTGTCACGAAGGTGCTCGTCATCAGCCACAGCGAGCGCTCTGGCGGAGGTGGCCAGGATCCGTTGCAGGAGGTAATGCAAGACTTGACTGCGCCCATCCTGGAAGACGCCGACGCCGAGACGCTGGAAGCATGCCGCGTCCAGCTCGTCGAGAACGCCAACCGGCTGGCCAGCATGAGACGCCTTCCGGAGGCTTAGCAGTGGGAGATGGACCGTGCCGTCGGCGGCACGCCGACTACTGGTGGGCCTTGCCGCATTGGCCTGATCCGGCAGCGTGGCGCTACCATCACCAGCATGTTCAGGACAGATCGTCCCGTCTACGCCACGCTTACAGAGAATATACTAGCTGCCCCGGCGGCAGCAACGAGCTAGACAAGCTCGACGACGACGAGCGCCACCACATGACGGAGCTAGTTCAGCAGCTCCTCGACGCTGCTGCTGAATAGCAAGAAGTCGGCTGCCGCGCTGAAGCGCCCAACCGACGAAACGATGACCCGCCTCCTCGCTGAGACCAAGGCACGACTCCCGGACGCTGAGTGGTGGCGTCCGCGATAGAAGAGACAAGGAGCCGGCTGCCAGCCGCAGCAGGACTCGCATCACCATCGAGCGCGACCAAGACGGCCGCCCAAGAACTGTGTGGCCACAAGACGACTGTCCGCCTTCCCCTCCCTGTAGGGAAAGGCACATCTCCCGTTCGCCTGTTGACCACCCGACACTCGGCGACCACCTCGGTCATCAAGAAGGAGTCAGAGAAAACAATGCCCGCCATCGGATCGATTGCCTCAATCGATCCCTGGCGCTAGAAGAAGAGGATGAGCTGGGTCCGCCTTGTTTCGGCCCCCGCATCCGAGACGAACCTTTCCCTAGAGGGTTCACGCTACCCCGAGATACACCCAAGTACACCGGCTCCGTAAATCGGAGGACTAGCTGGTCGACTACTCAATAGCCGTTAGCATCGCCAACGGCAACAAGCGTGTTGCCGTGAAGTACGTTCCGCTTATGCATCAGGGCATGGCTCGGACGTGGCTGAACGGCCTGAAGCCCCGCAGCATCAACAGCTGGGTTGCATTTACTGAAGCCTTCATCCATAGCTTCACCATCACATACAAGTAGCCGCCCAAGCCTCACCAGCTCTCCTTGTGCGTCCAAGGCCTCAACGAGTCGTCTTGTGACTACCTCACACGCTGGGCCGAGCTACGCAACTCCTGCGAGGGCGTGCACGACATGTAGGCCATTGAGTATTTCAATGCCGGGTGCCGAGAAGGCACCCTCCTCAAGCACCAACTTCTCTGCGACGAGCTGGCGACCCTCGACGAGCTGCTGATCATAGCAGAGAAGTACGCCACGGCCGACTCCTCCATGAAGGCGGAAATCAAAGTTGACACGTCTGCGCGAGGTGGCTCCTCAAGCTCCTCAGACACCGGCTGGCGACACCAGTCGGCGCCAGGAATCAAAATGACAACAAGCGCAAGGCCACGCTGTTGGCTCCCACCAGCCGGCAGGTGGCGACTGTTGAAGATCGGCAACTAGAAGGGCAGCCTCCACCAAAGCGTTAGAAGGGTGGTAAGACCAATTGGTTGCCCGCCTTCTCGTACGAGCAGACTCTCGATGCACCCTACAAATTCCACAGCGGAGCAAAGCCGTCCAACCACACCACTCGGAAGTGTCACTGGCTCACCCGGATCGCCAAGGGTGATGGGCTCCCGCCTCCTTCGCATGTTGGCCCGCAGCCTCCTCCTCCACACCAGGCTGCGGTTCGGCCAGTCAGCGGCATACAAGATGAATACCCTGAAGAGCATGGGGCTTATGTCGTTTTCACTAGCATGGCCGGCGATAGGAAGAGCAGACGGCAGCGGCAACAAGAAGTAAATGCAGTAGCATCAGAGACCCACGAGTTCATGCATTGGTCTGAGAAGACCATCAGTTGGAGCAGAGCCGACCACCCGGAGGTAATGCCCAATCATGGCTCTTATGTTCTGGTGTTCGATGCCACCTTTTCCGTGGAGAGGCGGGCTGCTCGCTTCTCCCAAGTTCTGATAGATGGCGGCAGCAGCATCAACATCCTGTACAAAGATACCATGGAGAAATTGGGAATCAAGCAGAGACATCTTCTGCCCGGCCAAACTATTTTCCATGGCATTGTTCCAGGCCTTTCCTGCTCACCAATCGGCAAGACTCGGATAGATGTCCTTTTCAGGGACAAAAATCATTTTCGTCCAGAACCAGTCTGGTTTGAGGTGGTGGACCTTGAGAGCCCCTATCATGCATTGCTTGGCCGGCCTGCCCTGGCCAAGTTCATGGTGGTCCCCCACTATGCTTACCTGAAGATGAAGATGCCGAGCTCCAAGGGAATCCTGACCATAGCAGGAGACTACAAGAAGTTGTCCGCCTGCACCGTGGACAGCAGCCGGTTGGCTGAGTCCCTCGTGATCGCTGCGGAGAAGCGGCTCCTTGACCGGGTTGTGGCGATGGCAAGCAAGCAGCCGGAAATGTCACTCAACCCCAAGGAGTCGGAATCTTAGGGATCGTTCAAGCCGGCGAAAGAAACCAAGAAGGTACCCTTGGACCCGGAGCACCCGGAGAGGCACGCAGTCATAGGTGCAACCCTTGACAACAAATAGGAAGGAGAGCTCGTCGATTTCCTCCTTGAGAATCGGGACATCTTTGCATGGTCTCCCAAGGATATGCCAGGTGTTCCGACGGAATTCACCGAGCACAAGCTACATGTCCGGTCTGATGCCAAGCCAGTCAGGCAGCCCTTGTGCCGCCTGCCAGAAGAGAAGAGAAGAGTTGTTGGAGAAGAGATAGCCCGACTCCTAGTAGCCGGCTTCATCTTGGAAGTGTTCTTTCCAGAATGGTTAGCCAACCCAGTCCTAGTGCTGAAGAAGAACAAGCAGTGGCACATGTGTATTGATTATACCAGCCTTAACAAAGCATGCCCCAAAGACCCATTTGCTTTGCCAAGAATCGACCAAGTGATTGACACCACAGCCGGATGCGAGCTGTTGAGCTTTTTGGATGCGTACTCAGGGTATCACCAGATCAAGCTAAACCCGGCCGACAGGCTGAAGACTGCCTTCATCACACCATTCGGAGCCTTCTGTTACCTAACCATGACGTTCGGCTTAAGGAATGCTAGCGCCACGTTTCAGCATTGCATGCAGAAGTGTCTCCTGAAGCAACTCGGCAGACATGCCCACGTCTATGTGGACGATGTTGTGGTGAAGACAGAGAAGCATGGAACGTTACTAGAAGACCTCAAGGAGACCTTTGAAAACTTGTACCGATTCCAGATCAAGCTCAACCCGGAGAAATGCGTCTTCGGGGTACCAGCCGGCCAGCTTCTTAGCTTCCTGGTCTCAGAGCACGGCACAAAATGCAACCCTATGAAGATCAAGGCCATCGAGAGGATGGAGGTGCCCACCCGACTGCTGGATGTGCAAAAATTTACCGGCTGTTTGTCATCCATCAGCCGTTTCATCAGTCGGCTGGGCGAGAAGGCTCTTCCCATGTACCAGCTCATGAAGAAGACCACTTTTTTCGAGTGGAACGACAAGGCGGATGAAGCTTTTCTCCAGCTGAAGAAGATGTTGACCACTCCTCCTATCCTGGCGGCTCCGACTCCTAAAGATCCCATGCTCCTCTACATCGCTGCCACCAGCCGGGTGGTCAGCACAGTCATAGTGGTGGAACGCAAGGAAGAAGGCAAAGCACTACCGGTCCAGAGGCCGGTGTATTACCTGAGTGAAGTGTTGTCCGCCTCCAAGCAGAACAACCGGCACTACCAGAAGATGTGCTACGGCATACACTTCGCCGCCAAGAAGCTAAAGCCATACTTCCAGGAGCACCCAATCACTTTTGTCTGCACAGCTCCTCTTGCCGAGATCATTGGAAGTCGAGATGCTTCGGGCCGAGTGGCCAAATGGGCCATAGATTTGCCCCCCCTACAGCATCTACTACCAGCCTCGCACCGCTGTCAAATCACAAGCACTAGCCAACTTCCACATCGACTAGGCCGAGACCCAGCACCTGCCGCCAGCACCAGAATCCACCCATTGGCGAATGCACTTTGATGGCTCCAAGATGCAAACCGGTTTGGGAGCCAGCATCATCCTCACCTCTCCCAAAGGCGACAAGTTCAGCTATGTGCTACAAATCCACTTCGCCGCCTCCAACAACGTTGCCAAGTACAAAGCACTCATTCACGGGCTCCGGCTTGCCAAGGAACTCGGCATTCGCCGGATCCTGTGCTACGGTGATTCTAACTTGGTGGTCCAGCAATCGTCAAGCGACTGGGACGCCAAGGACGCAAACATGGTGAGCTACTGTTTCCTTGTCCAGCAACTCAGTGGATAGTTTGAGGGGTGTGAGTTCATCCACGTACCAAGAAATGATAATGAGCAAGCTGACGCCTTGGCGCGTATCGGCTCCACCCGGCAAGCAATACCAACCGGCGTCACCCTATAACGCCTCATCAAGCCGTCTGTCAAGCCATCGCCGGAGTCGGATTCCCTCTTTGTGTCGCCTCCTCCTGAAGCAGTCGGATCCGACTTGAGGACCCCAGCAGCCGGCACGAAGAATTCGGCAGGTGACACGGGGGCTGCAGCAGCCGCACCCGGCCCGGGGTCTTTAGAACCTGGCCTGGGGACTGCAGCAGTCGGCCCTGGGACTTCATCAACACAGCAAGCAGTAGCTGACTCCAACCCACCTCCTCCCGGCCCAACCGCCCTCGTGCAAGTGTCACTGGTGTTTATAATCGTTGCGTGGAGCCAGAGCAAGGCCAAGCAATCCTCAAAGATATCCATCAAGGCGAGTGTGGTCACCATGCGGCTTCAAGAGCACTTGTGGCCAAAGCTTTCCGCCATGGTTTTTTCTGGCCGACTGCTCTAGATGACGCCAAAGCATTGGTCCAAAAATGCAAAGGGTGCCAGAAGTTCCGCTCCAAGCCGCATCAGCTGGCTTCTACACTCAAGACCATCCCCATTGCCTGGCCCTTTGTCGTTTGGGGCCTGGACATGGTGGGACCATTCAATACGGCGCGCGGTGGCATGACTCATTTGCTTGTCGCAGTGGACAAGTTCACCAAGTGGATAGAAGCAAAGCCAATTAAGAAGTTGAGTGGTCCGACTGCTATGACTTTCAGCTCCGACCTCACCATCCGGTATGGGATACCATACAGCATCATCGCCGACAATGGCACAAACTTTGCCAAAGGCGCCTTGGCCCGTTTTTGTGCGACGCAGGGCATCCGACTGGACCTAGCCTCTGTTTCCCATGCGCAGTCAAATGTCTAGGTGGAGCGGGAAAACGGCCTCATTTCGTCCGGCATCAAACCCCGACTGGTCGAGCCTCTGGAGTGTTCGGCTGGCTGTTGACTCGATGAGCTGCCGGCCGTCCTCTAGAGACTGTGCACAACTCGGAACAAGTCAACCGGCTTCATGCCTTTCTTCCTCGTCTACGGTGCCAAAGCCGTCATCCCAACGAACATAGAATTCGACTCCCCTCGAGTCACCATGTACACCGAACAGGAGGCAAAAGAAGCACGAGAAGACAGTGTCGATCTTCCGGAAGAGGGCCGGCTGTTGGCACTCAGTCGGTCCACCGTCTACCAGTAGAGTCCGTGTCGATACTACAACCGAAAGGTCAAGCCAAGATCCTTCCAAGAGGGAGACCTTGTGCTCCGTCTGATCTAGCGAATAGCCGCCCAACACAAGCTCTCGGCACATTGGGAAGGCCCCTTCATCATCAGCAAGGTGCTGGGCAATGACTCCTACTACCTGATCGATGCTCAGAAGCTTCGAGCACACAAAGGAGACGACTCCGACAAGGAGACAGAGCGACCATGGAATGCAAATCTCCTACGAAGGTTTTACAGTTGATGCAGTATGTACCACGTTAACTTTTGTATTAAGTACAAAGACTCTGGGTCCCCTGAGAAGAGCTTGGGGACTGCCCTCTTTTATCTATATGATAAGTGTTATGCCTATCGATGTGTTATTTCATTAGTCCGCCTGGCACCGGGTTCGATTAGTCGACCCGAGGACTCGTCGCCTTGCGCTATGTAATGCTTCCTGCAGCCGGACAAGTAATGTGTTGGCACTTAAGCCCTCTCTTGCCAGAAGCCGCAGCTCGCAAAGCGACTGTCCGGCGGGCAGGAGTCAAGGCAGAAAGGGTGTCCGCATGAAAAATGGCTAAGGACCCAAAGCATGCACATAGTTCACGCTGGCCTCCCGCCTCACTGACCAGCTGCTGAAGTGCCGGCCGGCCGGCTTCTGTTTAATTTGCTAAAAACTCCAAACGGCTAAGTACTTATCCTCCCAAAGCAGCCGAGTACTGAACCCAGCCACAGTCCACAGAGCGGCTGTTTGGCTGGCCAGGCTGCAGCCTAGGGATGGCGGCAAAGGAAAAAAACCAAGGAGCAAAAAGCAAGGAAAGACAGAACCCGACAAACATATTTACATACCAAAAGGCCCTTGGCCAGCATTCAACAGGAGTTTGAAATAGACCCCGCAGGTGGAATTGTGCCAAATTAACAAAGTTTGCTAAGACTAATAGGCAGGTAAAAACAAGGATAAGTTGCCGGCTTAGGGAGCGGCGGACAGGTTCGGCGGAACGGTGGAATCGGCGTTGCCGGTTCGTGGAGTGGCCGGCTGGTTGGTCTCCACTTGGTCGCCCTCCATAGCAGCCGGCTCGCTCAGGCGTGGCTCGTTGTTGGAGGCGCGGTCGAGCTGAGGTTGGCCATCCGCCCCGACCTCTGGTGACTCCTCTTCACTTTCCTCCACCTCCCCATTTCCCCCCTCGTCGCTGGAGTCGATCACTTTGGCCGAGTCCTCTCCGTCTTCTGGGTTTAGCCCGAACCACTCTTGACGCACCTCGGTGCCATTCTTAGCCAGCTCCGGGAAGAAGACGCTGTTGTTGGTGTACTCGGCAATTGCTGCGGCTTGCTGGACAAGTTCACGCTCCACCACCGCCAGCTCCTCCCGGGCTTCCAGTCGAAGCATGGCCAACTGGGCTAGATCTAGCCCAGGATACCATGCCTTGACGAATTCCAAGGCCCAGCATGCCCCATCCTGGGCCGAGGAACCCTTCCAGGCCTCAAGGCGGCCGGCTGCCACCTCCAGCCAGTCGGCGGTCCAACTGGGTATGCGTGGAGCCGACATGCCCGACCATAGGGCGGCGGCCGCTTGGGCGCCAACATGCTGAACACGGCGCACCATCCGATGAGCCGGCCGAAGACGGGCCTGGATGCTGAGGAGCTGCTCGCTGAGGGTCCGGGGGCGTTGGTAGCAATCTGCGCACCTTCCGCCCTCCGCTCTTCGCGATCAGCCTCGATGGCCTGGTTGGCGATGTCAGAATGACCAGGAAAGAAGTCTACTCAAACGAAAAGAAAAAGATCCAAAGTAAGAGACAAGAGGCCGTCTTGGTCAGCAGCCAGCAGCTCGAAGAAGAAAACAGAGGGAAGCTCACCGTCGACGATGTCCTCAATTTTGGCGAAGCCGGCGGTCAGCAAAGTCTCCTTGTCCGTCTAGGTGGAGCGTTCGGTCTCGAACTCAGCAAGGAGACCGGCCTCCTTGTCCTCCGCATCCTTTTGTGCCTTCTTGAGAAACTCCACCTGCTCCGCCAGTTGCGCGGCCAGCCGGTCACGCTCTTCGGCCAGCTTGCTGCAGTCCGCCTCGTTGGCAAGCAGCACGGTGTTGGCCTCGCCTAGCTCCCACTTCAGGGCGGCGTTGTCCTCTGCAAAAGTAGAAGAAGTAAAAGACATCAAACAATCAATAACGAAGGATATAATTATCCGGGAGATCCGGCCCGACTGCTCAGCAGTCGGCCCGAATCTCGGGGACTACAGCCTTCGGGTGCGCCAGCCCGCCCCCGTGAAGAAAGAAAACAAGGACTAACTCCGGCTTTCCAACAGGTCGGCGGTCCGTTGAGTCAGCTCCTGGACCTTGGAGTTGGAGGCTTGTGTGCAAAGGTTATGATAATCCTGCAGTAAAGATACCAGACAATGTCAGCAGTCGGAGCTTTCCAGTTAAAGTTCTAGGCCGCATGCTCAGCAGTCGGCCCGAAACTCGGGGACTACACCCAGTGGGTGCGCTGGCGTGCCCCCACAGGGAAGTGTAAGAGATACAAGAGTCAAAAACGAAGAATCAAGAAGCATACCCGGACGGCTGCTCGCGACTCGAGGAACGCCTGGTTGCACCACTTCAAGGCATCGGCTTCAGCTTGAAGCTTGCCTTGGACATCCAAGATCGCCTGGTTCAAGGGGCCCGTACCGCTTCCTCGCACCCAGTCGGCGGGCACGGTGCTGGTCGCTTAGGCGTTCGGGATCGATGAGCTCACGGCGCTGACTTCCAGCGGGCGTGGTGCTAAGGCCACCTTCGCAAACCGACGACGCGATGGTGTGCGAACATCAGGAGTCGGGCCCATCACCATCTCGCTGCCGGCTGGTGGCGCTAGTGGGTCGGCCGGCTGCGTATCCTGCGCTCCTTCGGCTGGCGGCACTAGAGGCACGACTGTGTTCGGCATGGAGACATCGCCGCTTTCCCTCTCCATGACCGGGTGGTCGACGCCGGCATCCCCTGTCGGCGCCACAAATTCTGGTAGTGGTGGTGCGGAGTTCAAAGGAATGACGAAGACCGGCTCCTGGTGGTGCACGACTTCCTCAAGCCGCTTCTTCGTGGCGGCGGCGTCCTCGGCTTCTGCCAACTTCTTCAAAGCGGTGACTTCTGCCTTGTCTACCTCCGCCTTCTCCCGGCGGGCGGCTTCCTACTCCTCATGAGCCCCCCGTGCATTTCTCCCGCACCTCCTAGAGGTCGGGGCCGGATCGATTCGCCAGGTGGTGGTGGACGTCTCCGCCGACCCAACGATGGAGGCGGCGGCCGACTTCTCAAGAGAGAGCGGGGCCCTAAATCAAGAAAGACGCAGAGAGAAAGCTCGGAAGAAATTGACAAGGAAAAAAGAGCACAAGGAAAACATACTTAAGCCAACACCATAGGAGGTGCCTTTGGGAGCTTCTGGTACTTGGCCGCCTTCGCTGCGGCCTCCTTCCGCCTAGTTGTGGCAGTTGGATTCTTCGTCTTCTTCGGCGTGCTGTCAAACAAGGCGGCGCCTTGGTTACGCTTACGCGTGCCGCCTCGGGCGGTCAGCTCGATGGAGGGGCCCGCATCCGCCCGTCCGGCACCCCGTGAAGGGCGGGGCTCGTCTTCCTCCTCATCATCGTCAGACCAAGTCTCGATGTTGCCTTCTTCGGAGCCGCCTGCTTTGTAGACGCCGCCTGTCGCGGTATCCTCCAAGGCGGCCGACCCCAAGTCGGGGTCGTCCACGTCACTCATTGCCCAGTCCGGCTCATAGTCGCCGCCTGCCCCTACGATGGCGGCCGTCGATTCCGACATGTAGATCTATTTCAAAGTGGGGAGAGGCCGGCAGGACAAAACCAAGATCAAGGCCAAGACAAGTATCAAAAAGAAAGAATTGGAAAACTTACCGTAGGCTGCGGGTCAGCGCGGGAATATGGCCGCTTGCCGAAGCGCCAAGACCCCTCCAGCTTGAAGCCAGAGATGTCGTTCACCAAGTTCGCAACCTTGGCAGTCGACATCTCCTTGGTACTCTGCGGGCAAGGATCGCGATGCCCGCTCATCCGGCTGATCAGTTGAGGCCGACTTTGGAGCTGGAGAACCCGGCGCACAACGAAGGCAACCAACAAGTCGGACGCCCTAACGCCTTCGGTGTTCATGAGCTCCCGGAGTCGTTGGATGGCGTCGGCGTCGTCTGCTGACACCAGCTTCGGCTTGTAGCCCAGTTGGCCCGAGGCTCAGCTGGCGGGCCGGCTTCATAAGCCGGCAGGTTTATGAAGTCAACGGTCGGGTCAACATTCTCCACGTAGAAGTGAGATTGCTGCCACATCTTGACCGATTGTGGCAGCATGATGGTGGGGAAGACGTTCTTCGGCGACGGTCGGCGAACCGCGATAAAGGCACCACATTGGGCAGCCACCTCCCGGACGGAAGTGCCCAGCTTGGTGTAGAAGAATGCTCCCACAACTCAATGGTGGGGAGGATGCCGAGATAGCCCTCGCACATCATGACGAATGCGGTGAGGAGCATCACAGTGTTGGGCGTGAGGTGATGAGGCTGGAGGTGATAAAACATGAGGAACGAGCGGAGGAAGCCGCTCACCGACAGGCCGAAGCCGCGGATGAAGTGCGAGCAGAAGACGACCTGCTCGCCCTCCCCCGGCACCGGTGAGATCTCTCCCTCCGGTGGCACAAGCACCTTCATGTGGCGTGCGCTGGGGAGACGCCGTGTCTCGCGGAGGAAAGTGATGTGGTCTTCATTGACATTCAACCCATCCCAGTCTCCTCCTCGCTAGCACGCAAGGGAGAAGCTCGATGAAGAAAATGGCACGGCGAGGAGCAGAGATTGGGGCGGGGCCAAGAGGGCTCGGGACAGACGAGCGCGACGGCGACGAACGGCGGCGGCGCTCCAGTGAGGCTTCGGGGCGATGCGGCAAGAGGAAGAAGAAGGAGGCATGAGTAGAGTGAGGGGGCGCACGCGTGCTCCACCACTCCCTCTCTTCCCCCTACTAATAGCCTACGGGCTATGAAGTCGAGGGGGCGGGCGTTGGATCATGGGATTAACTATGCCAACGACCCCACGTTCCCACCTTTATCGCGCGGGTTATTGCGCGTAATAACTCCATGGGGAAACTCAATCGCCAGCCTCGGTCGCAGTGGATCCGCTTGCACGCCGAGGATCGGTGCTAGCAGTCCCAACCTGCAGTTGTGTCCCATCACATGCATGGGCTTGTAGGCTGGCCCAGCTGGATGAAGCCACGAGGCGCACCCGCGACGGGCGGGGGGCCAAGAAGCTTATCTAGCACGCCACCTAGTTCTTGCCGTAATGTTCGAAGTTTCACCCAAATCTGACTAGTCGCGGCCGACTCGCCAGGAGTCGGATGAAGCTTCCTTCCAGAGCGCCCGGAGGGGGAAACTGTTGAGGCTCCTCGGCTCTTCAGCCGCAGCTCCTCACCAGCTTCAGTGACTACTATCGGAGTAATGTGCCACGGGTAGCCTAACCCGAGTCCCAGAACCTTTCAAGACATTGCGCTGGCTGCGCCCGTCAAGACAATCAAGATGAACTGCCGCTTTCTGGTGGCAGGCTGGTTGAGCAGCTGACTGCCAGAAGACGACCATGCTCAGGAAGGCAGCTCCAAGACAAGCCGACTCCTGGCAGGCGGCCTCCAGAGAGGCCGGCTCCCAGCAGTCGGCCCCCGGTGCCATCAAAGTCTGCATCCCCATTAAGAAGACAAGACGGGTGAGGCTACAGTATAGCCCATCACCCCCGTACCCTGGGTTGGGCGTGGCCACAATGCTCCTTATAGGCGGAGATCTCCACCCAGTGCGGCACAGTTGCCACTCCACCCCTGACATCACTCCTGTCAGGCAAAGCCCTGCTCCCACGACCTCCTGTCGGTACGGCCCGAAGACGGCGGGCCCTACCGGCCAGCGACGGCCCGGAAGACGGCGGGAGCCTCACCCGTCGGACCAGGGGAAGGCCGGCTTCTAGCAGGCGGCCCATTCCTTCCTCGGGGCCCACACGCCATTAACCATATGAGACTCAGAGTGGCTACAGTGATCTCCAACCAGGCGGCGGGACTGTAGCCACGCTCCCCTGACCAAGCAAGTGTCATTAGCATCACGGCTACAGTAATCAGCAGCCGGCAAGACCCGCAAGCAGCGGGAGCGGCCTGTCGGCTCCATACCAGACCAGTCGGCGGGGCCCACCAGGCGGTGGGCCCCAGCAACCGGCGGAGAAGCTGGCGACCAAAGAGACTGATAGTCGGGTCCTACATCCGGCCAGATTACCATTGTACCCCTAGGGAGTAGGCCTATATAAACTCCCAGGGCACCCATGCAAAGGTTTCGAACCTGTTAGGATTAGACTCACACCTAGGGGGAGAGGAGAGCAAGCCCTGCCTTCTTCTACCTCTAGCATAGAGCTCGAGGAGCACCATTGTACTCACTAGTGCCTTAGTGATCATGCGGAGACCCCGCAGAGCAGGACCAGGTGTGTTATCTCCTAGGAGAGACCCGAACCTGGGTAAAGTACGTCGGCGTTCGTGTCTACGCCTCATCCCGCTTCCAGGCACCGGCGACGTTCTACTCGCTCCCACCATGATAAGCCATCCGTTGTCATATGTCGCACCAAACCCCCGACAATGTTAGTCATATCATGCATATGTTGCCCTGTAGTGCCTACTTTTGACATCATATATGTCATCTTCTTGGTTTAGACATGTTCTTAATGCCACCTGTTTAGTTTCTATATCATACATGGGAATTATGAAGTCGCATGTAGCCAGCCATAATATATGTGAAATGTGCAATGCCATCCTGTTTAACCAGGCATCATATATTTGAATGATATCTTGCCCATCCTTTTCTTCATTACATTTCCATTTGTCGACAATCTTTGTACATTAAACTACTCTTCCCGTGAATCAGCCATTTGGGTGGGAAATGGAAAAATCTAGAGTGAAAACAAGGCCTTCAGAGCAGACAATGATACCTGTCGAAGAAAATCTCTTGTTTGGTCCCGATAGCTCCTCAGAGATGGATTCAGAGACAGATGACCAGTCCTATTTCCCCACCGAGGTGTATGCTCTAACTTGGCACAGTTATGCTACTCATATCATGCATATGGTGTCTTGCATTGCATAGTTTAGACATCATATACACAATATTCAACACCATGTTCTTAGTTGAGACATCATATCGAATGCCCTCTGTTTTGCATATAAATCACATATGTGAATTAAATCATGCAATCCTGATTACTTAGATAACATGTATGTGAATTATGTCATGCGATCCTATTTAGTTATTCATCATATCTTTCAATTATGTTATGCTATGCTATCCAGTTTAGATAGACATCATATATGTGAAATTATGTCATGTTATCTGTTTTACTTAAACAATATACATGTCAACAATTTCATGGCATGGTTTTTCCACACTATCTATTGCATATGTCTCTCATACAATGTCTGTACATTCAACTATGTTTCCTGTTTATCAGCCATTTGAATTGGAGCGGGTGATGGCAGTATCTAGCGGAGTAAAAATACGGTATTCAAATAACACAGTGCTACCTCTTGGTGGAGATAGCACCCCGGTTCTACATGCACGAGAACCAACCCTACCACACATAACCCGGACTCTCGCAGATTGTACCCCTACTACGATGGTCAGAGAACCAGCTTCACCCAATCTAACCCCAACCCCAGCAGATAGTAACCCAGTTCTTGTTGACACAACATCATCTCCACCATAGAGCTCCCAAACAAGAGTAGTTAGTAAGGCAACTCCAGTGCCCGAAGGGCCAGTACTACCATGGTGAACCCCAACTCCACCAGTTAGTACGCCTATTCCTGTGGAGGAAGCACAACCAGCTAGTTGTACTTTAGCATCTATCGCATTTGATGTTGTTAAATCCTATGTGTGTATCTTCCCATCTTGGAAATATTATACTGAAGATGAAGGAAAATGCCAGTTGCAGGTGTTTTTCTAGGAGTTATGTGTAAGTAATGTTATTCATGGCAATTACTTTTCTTTGTCCCATACATTCTACCTCCATGATGGTTATAATACAACAAATTTTCCCATTTTTCTCTATGCAGAAGGACTAGTTTGGAAACTCAGGATGAGGTAACCTGTGCTAATACCTCTGTTATCTTCAAGAATGCTTGGTGGCAGTATCGAAATTACCTGATAAAACATACTTCACTGGCAAAGAAACTCATCAAATTCCCTTACGCTCTCCTGAGACACATTTACTGGATGATGACAGGGAACGCCTTGTTCTGTACTAGTCCTGAACAATGAATGTGGTAAGGTCTATGAGCTCATTTTTTAAGTACTGTATTCTTGTGTCTTACTGTACTCTGTTCATGTAGAACAAGGGCTTAAACCTGAAGAACAACTGTTCTAATTTAAGATTCCATTTCTATCGTGCATACTGCTTTGCTCTTGTATAACTGTATTTACTCATACAAACTTATTTTTAAATTGAAGGATCCAATCGAAACTGCAATGGCACAACAGGTATGTTCACGGATGTTTCTTTAAGAGGTTTGCTCTTACCAATAGCTCTGTTGATTTCAATTTCAATTGTGTATACAGTTGACTTCTCATATCATGCACATTACTAGCATCACAACAGAGCTAGTAGTGTTGTTGTACATGTAGAACCGCCGTACCCATCTGAAATCTTGTTGTGCCATGTAGTTTCCCATGCTTTGTATTCTTTCACTGCTGCTTTGTCTTGAACTGATATGATTTGAACCATGTCTCTATTTTGATTTGGCAAGACAATGCAGTGACCATAGGACATAGATATATGTTTGTTTGATGCTTTTATTATGTACTAGTACTTGGCAATAGAAGACTTAGTAGTTTAATCTTGTCCACCTTACTAATGAACTGGTTCCCCGAAATGAGTTTCATATACTAGTACATGCTAAACATGTTATGTGGCTGCTTGTTTCTTCTTTTAGAATGCTGACAGAATATTGGGGAAGAGTGTCTTATTAAGCAATGGTAAAGGAAGTAATGCAGATAAGGTTCAAGATAGTTAGATATCCTTGTTGGTCTCCAACAAAGCTGATAAAACAACTAAGGAAGACTATCTTGAAGATAGTGAGACAACCCCAAAGTCCTGTCTTGGTTTATTGTTCGAGTTACTCTCCACTACCGCTTGCACAAGCTATTCAAACTAAGTGTCTGAATCAGTTCGGTTTCCTGAGTCTCAACTACAAGCTGAACGACATCGATCAACTATGCTGCGACAAGAAGCGGAAGGACTGCGGAAGTTCCTGGAACATTCAGATGCATACTTTCTGGTGCAACAGCAAGCATTGGAGGATTTTAGCGCCAAATAGGACAAACTTAATAAGTTTGCTAAACTTATTGCCAGCATGCTGGATACCCAGGATAACGTTTCCTGAGCTCTTATGAAGTTGTTTCAGTTATCTTCTTATTTTGCTATCGCGTTTATTTTCACTAGTGGCCAATTTTGACGGCCAGTGTATGTAATATGCTGCTTTGTTCCCTATATTTGCACTGATGGCGAACTATGATGCCCAGTGGATGTAATATGTGTAATAGTTGTAATAGGCTAGCGTTAGTTGCTTGCTTATTTATTTCCTCATTGTCTTGTTTAGTTGTTTGCTTGTAGTCACTACAGTTCTTTTTTTGCGTTTTTCTAGTGGCCACAATAACCTATTTTTGGTAACTAGGTCACGATAATCATGGCAACACATAGACTATTGTAACCATGGGCCTCCTGTGAGCCATAGGATCCATGGGCCTTCTACGGGCCGTAGGATCCATGAACTTTCTACGGGCCTTATGATCCATGGGCCTTCTTCAGGCTGTAGTGTCCATTGGTCTTCTATAGGCCGTACGATCCATGGGCCTTCTACGTGCGTATAATCATTTCGCCAAACATGGTCCGTACTATTCATTGACCATAACAGGTCGTTAATAGGCCGTATTTGATAATGCTATGAAAACAGCCCAATGGGTTAACAAACGGGCCCAATATAAACATGGGCTGCATTTGGCCCAAAAACGGAACATGCCAGTAACGAACCATAACTAACTGAATTCTACAAATGAGCCCACGAATAAATGGGGCCTTAGAAGGCTAAAAGTTAACACGGACTGGAAACGGACGACGGAATAATGGGCCGCTAATGGGTATAAAGTGATACACTATTCATTATGGTCCAGTTTCATCTCGGGCCTTTATTGGGCCCAGAGTTACGAAGGGCCTCATATGGGCTGAAAGACATCATGGGCCATACATGGGCCGGAAGTAACAACGGGCTGGAATCATATTGGACGGCCCAGATGAAGCTACTGGGCTTAATTCCCGATAGGTTGTAACAGGCCGGGAGATAGCGGGCCGTAAATGGGTGATATACGAACATGCCGTTAACAGGCTTTCCCTGTGCCGACCCATTACCTTTTGACCAAGTCAAACGGGCCGACCTTTTCACGGGAATGGGCCTCTGTTGGGTCGTGCCACGTGTTGATGTATCATACGCGCCTCCTGTCCAATGAGTGGATGACATCTGTCCCAACGGTGAGCTAATACGTGTTTCCTATGGCCAATGAGAATTTTACACTTGGAAAATCCCCATTGGTCCGGGATGTTAATGGGTTATCGGATCCAAAACCGGCCCCGATAGCTTAACGGCGACCTGTTATGGTGGATGCCACGTGTCGGTCACCCTTGACGAAAATACTTCTATGACGCGCGAGTTATCGCCATGGAAGTGGACACATCCGTGATGATAATTTTCGTAATGTCATGGAACACTTCTACGACAACACAAGTATGACTATCTTGATTCTGTATTAAAATTTTCATGGATGTACATGCATGACAGAAAACGTGACCTACTATGACAAACATGTATCATTACGGAGGTGTCTTTTTTTGTAGTGAGCTGTGGCACCACACCAACGGCAGCGGGTTGCGATGAGCAACCAGGTGAGGTGCGTGTGTTAGCGGGGGTGTCATGAGACCCACAAGCGATGGTACGGGTGGCGACTTGGCGCATATCTGGTCATTGCCTCCTAAAGAGCAGGTGAACGAGCAGCCAGCGGACATGGTTGCTGTGGCCAGAGCTTCTGATGCTAGGCAGAGTAAGTAGAGAAGAGGAGAAACGAACATTGGATATGTTAGTTTCATTACTTGCAGAGGATCATAGCACGATATATAATCATAGTCTAGGTTTGGATTCGAACCATCTACAGGAGCACGTCTCTCTTTTTTCTAAAACTCATCAACGTCTCTTTACTAGTACACTAGCTTGTTCTGTACGCCTTCTCAAGTCTTCAATTTTCTTTCTTTTTTTGCGAGGAAGGAAGGAGGACAAAATAGAGAGTTCCTGGTACTCGAACCCAATACCTCTCGGTTGAAAACCAAGGGTTCTAGTCACTTATGTGGCGAACGTTCCCTGGGAGGAGGACGGTAGACGAACACATTTTCCTCACAGTTTTAGTTGCGACGCAAGATCGAACGGTCGCAGTTTTAGGAATGTTATCAGGTGTCGGGATCCCGATTCTAAGTCACATCAATCTAGCCTGTAACACCTCATATCACTTTGTGGCCTCACGCACGGTATTCCCATGGGTGTCGCCTTACCATGGCCCGGGACCGTTTGCGCCTTTTGGCTCACGTATATGATAGTGTCGCTAGCATCCATATGACGGAGAACCAGGGCTGACATGGCTAGTCGTGAACCCAAAGCGGCACTAACCTATGGGGACAGGCATGCATGATTCACATCGAGCATGTCGGTCAGCAGCGTGTGAATCCGGGCTGTAGCACTGGGCTAACAGGACTCTGGGGAACCTGGGCTGTAGCAGGCTAGGCAGGACTCCGGATGTCACCGCATGACATTTCCCCGAAGGGACAGACACAGGAACGAAGTGAAACACATGTCGGCCAGTCAAGTGTCCTGAGCAGTAGTGCTGTGCTAGCAGGACTCCGGTGAACCGGGCTGTAGCGGACTACTATGGCTCAAGGAAGCGCTAGACTACATTTCCCCATAAGAGAGGCTGCCAAGGATAAACAACTAGATTGTCGGATCCCACACATAGCAATACACGTCACACGTACGCATAACATGCAAGTATGTGTTGTACAACATGGCATCACAACATAACGCAACTCATATAGATAAAGGCCCAGAAGAGCCACATAGCATTAGATACAAACAGGGGTCACATGACCCGTCATTTAGAGCATACAAGCAACGGAAGCATTACATGTTTGAGTACAGACAACTACAAAAGAAAAAGGCTAAGAGGCCTGACTATCTACAATTCCCTCCCAAGGGTACAAGATCGTAGCTGAGGTAACAAGCTACTCGTCGAAGTCCAAGCGGTACTACTAGTGAGACAGATGTCTCACCTGCAAAACATAAATAAGCAAACGTGAGTACAAAAGTACTCAGCAAGACTTACATCAGATCCTATCATACATGCATTTGTATCAAGAAGGTAATGTGGGGTTTAGTTGCAGCAAGCCAGCTTTGACTCAGTGGATATCCTGTTCTACGACAACGAGAAACTTCTTTGAGGTGAGGCAACGCACATGAGTCCACTAATCACCACATCAATACACTACTACAGATTCATCCTCGTCTCCTGATGAGAAGGCCATCCATAGCACTCACACTTGTCTTGAACTTTTAGAGTATCCACTTTAAGTTGTCTATGTACCACGTAAGCATCCAAGAAGTCCATAACCGAGGACACGGCTATTCGAATAGATCATGATAACCCTACAGGGGTGTACTTCCTCACACACGCTTTCGCCACTTACCGCCATGTACACGTCATGGATCTCGACAACCTTCAAGCGGAAGCCTGGCGAGGGAGTCGGCCACGACCTGACTAACCACACAAGACTCTAGTCCAGGTTTATCGCCTATTTGGGTTCCATCCGCAAGGAGATCCGGCCAGGGTGTCGCACACGGCCCCAAACGATGTGTGCAGGGTTCCCAAGCCCACCTCGCCGAATGGATCTACGCTTGGTACACTGTGCCACTTGTGCCTAGTCTGTCCCAAGCCCACCTGGCCGGGTGCCACTTGGTAGACTACTAACACTACCTACAAACACTAGAAACTATTTGCAACTCCTGGACAGAGATCAAGTTGGCTAATAAGTCGAGAGGGGCACTTAAGCATTCCAATGTGTGGTAGTAGCTAGTCATTGGACAACATACACGGAACTCAGTGCTTAAGGACGGTTCCAGTGAGACAACCCACCATGTACTCCTACATGGCCTCTCACCGCTACCTTTACCAAATCGTTTTCACACGCTTAACTCTCAACACCAGAACAGTCGTAACATTCCAATTCATTCCCGATGAATCATACCTGACATACTCTAAGCAATAGCAGGCAATGCATGGTAGGAACACAACATGGCTCAATCAACTCCTACACATGCTAGTGGGTTTTAACTATTTACTTTGGCAATGACAGGTCATGAAGAGGAAAGGGTTCAACTACCGCAGCATAAAGTAGCAGTTGAATCGTTGTTGTCCTAATGCAGTAAATGAGAGCAGGAGCGAGAGAGTAGGATTGTATCGGAATGAACAAGGGGGTTTGCTTGCCTGGTAGATCAACAGGGGGGCACTGCTCCTCTGACAGGTACTCTGGATCGGTCTCCGGAGCAGGACCTATCGAGAAGGAATGGTGTCGATAATCAAACGCAAGCATATGCAACAATATGATGCATGATCATGGCATGAATATGTGATGCTGATTGAGCTAATGCAACTATCTTTTATTTGGGTGAAATCCATTTGAACCAAAGATTCAAATGCATCTCCATAATAAGCTCTTTATATAAGCCATTTTAGTGTTTCAATTATATAGTAGGTATAAGTTGGTTTGACATGAATGAAACTAGTACTGATGGATAGATTGAATTTTTCTGATAATTTTTCATATATAAATTATTTCAATCTGAGCTACGGTTGAATTTATATGAATTTCTGAAGTTTATATCAATTTTTGGAATTTCCTAATTTATTTTAATACCAGAAAATGATATATTGCGTCAGCACATCGTCATGCTTACGTCAGCAGGTCAATGACGCTGAGCAAGTCAAACCTGACGTGTGGGGTCCACACGTCAGTGATTAAGTTAGTTAACAGGGGGGGGGTTATTTAGTCTAGTTAGGATTAGTGGGTGCCGGGCCCATTGGTCATTGACTACCTAGCTAACTAACCTAGGTTAATTAGTGTTAAACTAATACTAAAAAAAAGTCAGGGGGTGGCCCACGCGTCAGTGACACAAGGGGGAGGTCAAACCCTGGTCAGCGGGTCAAAACCCACCGGCGGCTTGACGCCGGCGAGGCCCGAGACGGAGGCGTGGCTCGAAAAACGCCCACAGGGCACGGGTGAGGCTGTTCTTGGGCTCGTTGGAGAGCTCTTGCAAGCGCGCATCCAGTGGTGGTGGAGGGCGGGCCTATGGTGGCCGGAGCCAACGACGGCGAGCAAATCCGTGGCGGACGGAGTTCGGTCAAGCTCGGGGTCGACGTTGCGGTGCACGGGAGGACTAGCTGATGGTGGTGTTGGGTTTCTGGGAGCATGCTAAACACGTAGCAGTGCTCGGACGCAAAGGTTGCTAGCCTATTCGCCTGTGACGATGAGCGCGGCGGCGGTGAGCTCTCGGGTCCGGTGGCTAGCACGCATATAGCACGCAAATGAACATGGGAGAGGGGGAAAAGATGGCGGGGCTCACGGCGATCACGAAGAGGGGCTCAGCTTGCTCGGGGACGGCTTGGCGACGGCGAATCGAAGTCGGCGGTGACCGGCTCCCGAGGTTGAAGACGGTGGCGATGATGACGCTACGGAGCGTCCCGGTTGGCTTGGCCCGGTGGAGATGACGAGGGAGACGATGCGGAGCGTCTGGGTAGGAAGCGAGGGCGAGGCCGTGGCGGTGGGCGCGGCAACGGCGAGTGGTGGCGACGGCGGCGCTCGAGCGTTCGCAAGAGAGAGCGAGAGAGAGAAGTGGAGGGAATGAGAGAGAGTGGGAGAGGTGTGGGGCGCCGCGTGGCATCGATCAGGACGGCCAGGGCGAGGGGGAGCCAGGCAGGCAGGCAGCTCACGGGGCGCGCGGAGCGCGCGCGCGCCGGGCACACGCCCGTCCTCTTGGCGGGAGGAAGACGACAGGGGAGGGGGGTAGGTGGGCAGGGCTGGCCAACTGGGGCGGCCAGGCCACACAGTGCTGGACCAGCACGGGAGCTGGCCGCAGGTAAGTTTTTCTCTAATTTTGTTTTCTTTTCTATTTTTCTGACATTTGTTTGGTTTAATAAAAATACTAAACCAATTTATTTCCTTATGCCAATTTTTGTAGGAGCTAATGGTAACATTCTAGAGTTCCTCCATAACTAGCATAATTTTTGGACCTAAATTATATGTATAACATATATATATCCGATGCAAATAATTATTGCATTAATTCCAAAAGGACAAAATAAATATCTATGAGCTCCTAATAATATTTGTTTGAATTATAACTCTGACAAATATTATCAGAGAGCAGCATGAACATTTTCTTGGACCTTTTTGGAGCAAATTTTATTGAGTTATTTCCCGAAATAATTCCTGAGGGTTTCACAATTCCCCCTTTCAAATTTAAATGGAATTTAAACATGATGCAAACATGACTAGCTAGTCTAGGACATACCACAACTAGGGATGTGACATCAGGGGAACGAGCCCAGTTTTTCTTTTCTTCCTATATATAAAAAATATGCTACTTGGTGTCGTCTTAGTCAACGAACGATTGTGCCAACCTTGACCGTTGGATTGACATTCAACGTCTGTCGTGTTTCCTCACTCTCTTCTTCCTCCAGCCGCCAAAGGCAAACCAGCTGGCGGGACCGCCTGCTCCCGCCTCCCATGGCTGGATGTGCTGATGTGCACGCATCGTGGCTATGTCGCACCCTAAAACTCTGCACATCTTCCCCGGCTCCTGTTCGTTCCCGTCTGAGGCCTCACCATCGTCCTCCTCCTTGGTTCACTCGCCATGGGGCCGCCCTCTGCTGTTATCAACATGGTCAACAATCGAGAGGAATAAGGAGATGAATGTACATGGTGAGGATGACAGTAGGGACCCAGCAGCGTGCAATAATTTTGTTTTTTCGGGACGGAGAAGGGTATCAACTGGGTTGTGCGGGAGCTGTGGCCTGTCTAGCCCAGGCTTTTATTTCATATGTTTAGCACATGACCAGACCAGTTTGTTTTTTCCTTTCTGAAAATGGCTACCCCAGCTATTTTGTTTTTTTGCCAAATAACCAACATAGGCCTACTTGCTTTTCTACGCCCTGCTGGGCCGGAAATCTTTCAAGACGAGGAGGGATGCATTTTTCCCAGAAAATGTGATATAATTAATAATAAATATGCTGTAAAATGGAAAAAATATAGCAAATAGGCAATTAGTTCCACAATACTTTTTTCTTTCCGATTTTGATATTTTAAATTTAATTTTTTTGTGCGGGTAAATTTTCATTGGATTTAAATTATGGTATGTTTAGTTTTTAAATTAATTTGAATCTTGCTAGAAATTTCGGGTTGTATGCTGTTTTGGGATAGATTTGGGGGCTGACTTGTGGGTCTACTTGGTTGACGTGTACGGAAGGTTTTGTCAACTTAGTCCACAAACAATTCTAGCAGCAGTGACCGTTGGATGTTAATCCAATGGTCGTGCTACTTCTTCAATATATGATCTTCTTGCTCTAGCCGCCCAAACTAGCACCGGTGGGACTGCCTGCTCCCGCCTCCCATGGCCGCACCGCCCCACCCTACTCCATTGCTGGCCAATCCATTCCTCTACTCACCCACACCTCCCGTTATTTTTCGGCGACGGCGGCCGGACCAGTAAACCCTCGTACTCCCCACCGCGTGGGCAACCATTGTCGAGTCTTCCCTGGCTCCGTGTCGTTCCCTTCCTACTTAAATCTCAAGATGCCTGGACTGCGCGGCGTTATCACAGTCAATCAAAACATGGAGCGCTCCCTCCGTACTGAGAAGCATATCACGACCCTTGCAGCCGACGTACAGAGCGGCCTCATCAAGCCGAACACTTCATTAGCCATCAAGCCCCCAGACACTATTAAACGAGTTTGGCCTACTCTGTAGAACGACAACTCAGTGGATCTAGAGCTGTACTAGCAGTTCCGCCTCCGTCGATTGCCCCATCTAACTGCGGCATATGTATCGCGTGTGCATAACTACACACTTAAAATACCTTGGGCAATTACGGAGGCACACTGTGGACAAGGTCTATAGTGCGGCTCGACCCTATTTGGACCTCAACCCTTTTTTCCTTCCTTTTTTCCTTATATTACAGGTTCATTAAAACCTAATCACCTTACGGGTGTACAAGGTCTCTTTCGTCAGGCCCCTTTTATATAAACGATCGTCGATTTTCTCCTCTCAAGGGATCTTGCACCAAGGCGACAGCGGCACAGACATGCAGCAGGGTGTCAATGGGATCTTTAAGAATACATTTTCTTTTTAGGCCCTGTATACAACTTCCCCTTGTTTACAAATTCTCGGCTTGTAAAATAGCCTGGATGTTTAAAGCATTTTCTGTAATAACATGTTCTGACGTATCAAATAGATTATAATGGAAACCGTTTTTTTTCTGCCAACCCCTATTCGGTGTTGGTTTACTTCATAATATGTATTTCCTCTTTGCTTCGGATTGCCATATATACTTTGGTACGGCTTAAATGTCGGGGGCTCTATTCGGCCATGTATATTTTCAAAAGTCCGAACACTTCTCGACTATACTCTAGCATCCCGAATATTGCATTATATGCATCAGCTCTGAATCATGTCTTTGCTCAATAGTTGGGTTGCCTGGCTCGTGTGATTACCACCTTACGTTTCGCTCATTCGGCTAATGTAGTAAAGGGAGAACTACTGCGATTGTGTTTCTGGTTCGTCCGGTCAAACACCTTAGTAGAGAAAGCTGAAAACTAACCGTCATGATATGGCGAGAACTGGTCGGTGATTCTGCGACTTGCTACAAATCTTTTGTGATTTACTCTGTATTATAGAAAGGACTGGCCTTCACCCAGTCATGCGCCTAAGGCATCCTAGTTCAGATAGCCGCATATGCACAAGGGGCTAGTACTTAGACCCACCATCAAACTCCTATGGCTAAGTGAAAGTAATAAAGCCGCATAGTATGATTACCTGGTTCGCTACACAGACACCTCCTTTACGGACCAAGACGTTGGGTCAAGTGTGATCACGCGCTATCCCGAACACCCCTGTAGCATCTACGTTGGGCCTGAAGCCAATGACTAGCAAACTTTCAGAACTAAACAGCCGCACAGGAGGAAAATAATTTTAGACAAAGGCATTAATATATTACAAGCCTTGGTTCATAAAAACAAAGTATGGATAACCCTAATACATTCACTCAAACATGATATCCTTTGAGCATTGGCCCTCTACTATTCGGACACCCGCGAGGACATCATCCAAGTAATGTTCCCGCTTGCCGTGGTCCTTGTCGTTGGGTGGGCCTTCGGTTGCTACAACGGTGGCCTTCCTCTTGACCCAGTTCATCTTGACACAGGCAAAGGCCATCCACGCACCCTCTATGCACGTCGAACACTTCATAGCTTCAACTCGAGGCAACGCATCACCGAGCAACCTCACCAGGCCGAAGTAGCTACTCGGAATGGGTTCGGTTGGCCAATGTCAGACTATGATGTCCTTCATGGCGAGGCTAGACATCATATGCAGCTCCGATAGTTGCATCATCTGGTTGTTCAATAGCGTCGGACGCTCCGGCGCCAGGAACTGTGACCAGAACAGCTTCTTTGTTGTGTTCCCCTCTTGGGCTCGGAAGAACTACGCGGCATCTGCAGCACTCCCCGAAAGATCCGCAAAGGCGTCTGGAGAACTCCACAGTCGAGTGAGCAAGGCATATCTTTGACACCCAAATATACTCTGCAAAAGAAAGATCTTACTAGCCGCTATCTGTTTGGCCTGCCGGATCTCTTCACAAGCACTACGGGACTCTGTTCGTGCCTCCTTGGCCCCGTGGAGGGCTTTGGCGAGTTCGGCCGCTTGGGCTGTAGTCTTCTCCTCCAAAGCCTCGCATTTGCTTATGGCATCTTTCAGCTCCTGCTCCACTTTGGCCACCCTCTCTTTGAGCTGGCGGCGGGCGACCTATTCGATCTTTAATCCCGCAGCGGCTTTGCTCGCCTCTACCTCCTCCTTGGCTTGGTTAAGGGCACTCTTGAGGGTCTTGACCTCGGCCGCGCTACCTGCACTCATAATTACAACAGTACATGAGTTACACTCAAAATATTCATATCACTTCAGATGTATGATCAAACTCTTTTCAATGCACACACATAACTTGCGCCTCGTCGAACCGCTTGTTAACGCGGTCGATCTCATCATCAGTCAGCTTCAGTTGCCGATTGAGTTTGGAAACTTCAGCGGCCTGGGCGGTTGCCGCCAATAGGGAAGCCTGTTGTAAAATAGAGAAGTATGTCACCAGTTCCAAATATTATGTGATCCTCTGTTCGGTCTTCTTCAAAACCGAACAAAGTTTCAGGGGCTACTATCTATATATAGGTATGTTTCCTTCATACAAAAAGCATCTAGAGCATTACGTCGCATACCTCGAAGCCTGTTAGCAGGCAAGTGAAGGCTTCGTTCAGCCCGCTCTTGGCGGACTAGACCTTCTCAACCACCACACCCATCAGGGTGTGGTGCTCCTCCATGATGGAAGCACGTCGTAGTGCTTCTACCAGAGCATTCGGCACCTTCAAACGAGGCTGCTCGCCCGATTCCAAAACCGTATGGGTCTGCGGAATGGTGTGTGGCTGGGGGCCGGACTGGTCAGGGACCTCGCCGTCGGTCGACATGGGGTTCGCACCCCCCATGTCTTCGGCAGCCCAGGTATTACCCTCGGGCGCTGTTTCAGCCGCCTTGCCTACTCCTCCGCAGCCTGGAGAGGTCCATCGAGACAACACCTCGGTGTCATCCACGGTGATGGGCGGAGAGGCTCGCGGAGGCGTCTCGCTCTCTGCCGTCTCAGATAGTGAAGGGTTGGGGAGGTCGCGGGCAGGGCTGAAATACACACAATATGATATGTTATATTAAAAACATAGAGGACCAAATACATGTAATAAATCCTTTCATGCTTACGATTCAGCCAGGGGCTTCACCCTGGGAAGCCTCTTGTGGATGGGTTCGATTTCCGAATCCGAACCATCTGAAAGGGTAATCTTCCCCCTCTTGGGACCCTCCTCCTCCGGGTCTGTGGAGGTTGCCGTATTTTTCTTCCTCCCCTTAAGAGGGGAGTCACTTTTCGCCTCCTCCTTCTCCTCCTCCTCCTCATCCTCATCTCCCTCGTGGGAGGAGGGGATTTTGGTCTCTCCGGACAATTCGTCCAAAGGACTCTTGTGGTGGAGGTCTCCCTCGGCCTCCTTGCCCTTTTTCTTCTTTCCCTTCTTCTCTGGCGCCTAATAGGGCGCCGGGACCAGCATCTCCGTTAGCTGGGGTTCGGCCGGGTCTTTAGGCAGCGGAGCCGGACACTTGATCCGCTCCACCTTTGCTATCCAGCCCTGTATAAAGGATGGAAAACTCATTATGCCTAAAAACTTATTGATTAAATACATATTCGGGAATGATACACTTACCGGTGTGGCCGGATTCTCGCTATCGAGATTGATATCTTCGGTCTCCTTCAGCCATGCTTTTTGGGCCTTGAATAGCAGCTTTCAGATGTCTTCATGATCGTGTCGAAGAAGTGCTTCTCGGTCCGAGGACCTTCCGGATTGAACTCCCACATGTGAGAGGGCCGGAGTTGACATGGAAGAATCTGGCGGAAGAGCATCACCTGAATCACATTAGTGAGACTGGTGTTCTTGCTTATCATATTTGTGGTGCCCTTTTGCATCATCAGCACTTTCGTTGTGGATCCCCAGTCCAGACCCTTAGCGCTCCATGAGGAGAGCCGCATAGGGGGGGGGGCGGATTTGAATTCAGGAGTGGCCGCCCACTTGGCATCGCGGGGTTCGGTGATGTAGAACCACTCCTGCTGCCACACCTTGACGGTCTCCACCTAAGGCGAAACGGTGTTGGGGAGCTTGCTCACCATGGTGCCGCCGCAGTCCGCATGCTGCCAGTCGAGCACCTTCGGCTTCACATTGAAGACCTTGAGCCATAGGCCGAAGTGTGGGGGATGCGGAGTAGCGCCTCACATACGACGATGAAAGCCTAGATGTCAAGGAAATAATTCGGGGCTAGATCATGGAAATCTAGCCCGTCGTTGAATATGAGCCCCCAGACGAACGGGTGGAGTTGAAACCCTAGCCCGTGGAGGAAGTGAGGGATTAATACAACCCTTTCACCGGGCTCCGAGGTAGGGATGAATTGTTTCTTGGCAGGGAGCCTATGCGCGATGTCCACAGACAGATACCCTGCCTCCCAGAGATCCTTGACATCCTTCTCCATTACATAGGAGGCCTCACAGTTGGGTTTTGAACCAGATCCAGACATGGCTGGAGAGGTTGGCGGCAGTGGGGATGATTGAAGTTTGGGCACTAAAGCTCGAAGAAGGGAAATGAGGAGAAGGAAGAAGGTGTGGGAAGAAAGAAGCATCTTTATCCTCTTATATAGGCAATGAATATCAACTTCCCCCCTCAAGCCCTAAAACACGCCTCTTCCGAAGGGGTCGTGCGAATGACACGGTTGGGTTACCCCAAACCGTATTGATAGGATCCCGTAATAAGCGGGCACGATCTCTATTTTGACAAGACGTGTCAATAGAGGTTGTGCCTCGAAACGAGAAGCAGGAGGTGAAAAACGTTTCGAAATGGTAAAGAGGCCAGATGTGACGTTTCACCGAAAAGTTGTGAGTTGACAAACATTATTTTGATTAAATACCTTGCCTTCATAGCTAAGGTTGAGACTATTATACAGAGCCGGATATAGTTCTGCTGTTCAGAAGATTACCTTGAAGTACTCAGGAGGAGGAACCCGCCTTGTAATGCCGAAGACAACCTGCGTGCCGAACATATCATCATTGAAGACTGGTTAAGGGGCTACTGAGGGAGTCCTGGATTAGGAGGTCATCGGGTGTCCATGGGCCGGACTGATGCGTGGATGGAAAGATTGGTGTCCAGATATGTAATGGCCTTCCTCTGCAAACCGACTCTGTAAAACCCTAGGCCCCTCCGGTGTATATATAAACCAGAGGGATTAGTCCATAGAGGCTATCAAAATTCATACACGCTATACATCTAGGGTTTAGCCACTTCAATCTCGAGGTAGATCAACTCTTGTAACCCCTATACTCATCAAATATAATCAAGCAGGACGTAGGGTTTGACCTCCATTAAGAGAGCTCGAACCTGGGTAAACATCGTGTCCCCTTTGTCCCTTGTTACCTTTGATCCTCAGATGCAAAGTTCGGGACCCCCTACCCGAGATCGGCCAGTTTTGACACCGACAGTCCCTCCGAGATTCCTAATGTTCACATTTTTTAGTTGATCGGTGCCACCAAGTTTAACCATTCGGTCACGCCGAGATGAGTTAAATCTGTGTAACAATTGGATTTTCTGTGGACGCAATATATACCACTCCACCCCTGTCTCTATTTCTGGGAGAGCCATCCGAACGTGCCTACACTTCCACCATTCATTTTCTGATAGAGAACTACCTACTCATGTGTTGATATCAAGACATTCCGTTCCTCCCAAGTTGCTTCCCATGCAAATCACACTTCCATGATAGCCAAATCAGAGAGAGAGAGAGTTGAGTGTTGGGGAGACTATCATGGGATGCACAAGAGCAAGGAGTTCATCATCAACACACCATCTATTACTTTTTGGAGAGTGGTGTCTTCTAGATTGGTTAGGGGTGTTGCTTGGGACCCTCCTTCATGATGTGGAGTGGAAGCAAGAAGATCGTAAGGGCAAGGAGATCGCCTACTTCGTGAACATCTACCCGAGTGAGGCAAGTCCTTCGTGGGCGATGGCCATGGTGGGATAGGCAAGGTTGCTTCTTCATGGACCCTTCATGGGTGGAGCCCTCTATGGACTCACGCAGTCGTTACCCTTCGTGAGTTGAAGTCTCCATCAATGTGGATGTACAATAGTACCACCTATCGGAACCACGCCAAAAATTATCCGCGTCTCCATTGTGTTTGCAAACTCCAATCACATCCCTTTACTTTCTTGCAGCTTGCATGCTTTATTCTTTCCGCTGCATATACTCTTGTCATGGTTGCTATAAATGTATTGTGAGTGCTTTAACATGTGTTAAACTCAACCCTAACTTAAAGAAATTAAAAACTGCAACTTTTGCTTGTTAAGGGTCTAATCAACCCCCTCTAGACCCCTCTTCTCGATCCTTTCAAAAATCTCAACAATCTTTTCACAAAAATGAGAGAATATAGCAGCCATGAATCTTTGAAAGATCACATGTGCATTACATGAACCAAAAGGCATATGTCTATAAGCATAAGTTCCAAAAGGAGAAGTAAAGGTGGTTTTATCTTGATCAGGTTTTGATACAGGTATTTGAGAAAAACCAGAAAAACCATCAAGGAAGCAAAAGTGTGTGTGTTTCGACAATATTTCCAACATTTGGTCAAGGAAAGGCAAAGGGTAATGATATTTTCTACTAGTTTTATTAATTTTCTAAAATCAATTACCATTCCATAGCCAATCACTATTCTTTGTGGAATTAGTTCATTATTATCATTAGGAACAACAGTAATACCTCCTTTCTTAGGGACACAATGAACATGACTTACCCATCTAATATCAGCGAAGGGATAGATTATACCTGCTTCCAGAAGCTTTAGTATTTTAGTTCTTACCACATCTTTCATCTTAGGATTCAATCATCGTTGATGATCAATAACGGGTTTAGCATGAGGTTCCATATTAATCTTGTGCTGATAGATAGTGGAACTAATGCCCTTATAAGATCATCAAGATTATATCCAATAGTAGCATGGTGCTTCCTCAGAATTTTTAATAACCTCTTTTCTAAATGTTTTGTAATGTAAGCACTAATAATAACAGGACATATCTTTTTCTCATCAAGATAAGCATATTTCAAAGTGTTAGGAAATTTCTATAATCCAAACATAGAATCACCTTTAGGTGGAGGAGGACCTCCTAGAGTTTCAACAGGAAAATTGTATTTAAGGATAGGTTATTGTTTAAAGAATATTTTATCTATATCATGCAAGCGCATATCATTTTCATGGTCTAGCAAATATTGTTCTAGTGGATTAGTAGGAGGTACGACAATAGAAGCAAGACCAATTATTTCATCCTTATCAGGTAATTGTTTGTCATGAAGTTGTCTACGAAACTTAGAGAAATTAAACTCTTGAGACACATCACCAAAGTTGACACTGGCCATTTCGTAATGACAATCTATCTTAGCATTAATAATGTTCAAGAAAGGTCTACCAAATATAATGTGATAAAAATCATCTTGTGAGGAACTAAGAACTAGAAAATTAGTAGGGTATTTTATTTTCCCACACAAGACTTCAACATCTCTAACAATCCCAAGTGGTGTCACGGTATCCCTATTTGCAAGTTTAATAGTAACATCAATATATTCGATTTTAGCAGGTGCTATATCATTCATAATTTCTTGATATAAGGTAAAAGGAATAGCACTCACAATAGCACCCAAATCACATAAACCCCGATAGAAATGATCTCAAATTTTAACTGAGACAACAGGCATGCCAACAACAGGCTTATTCTTATCTCTTGTATCAGGTTCGACAATTCTAGAAGATTCATCATAGAAATAAATAACATGCCCGTCAATATTATTGACCAAGAGGTCTCTAACCATAGCAATCTTGGGTTCTACTGTGATTTTTTCAGATGGTCTAGGTACTTTAATGTTACTCTTGTTAAACACGGTTGAAACCTTAGCTTGTTCCTTTATCCTAATAGGGAAAAGTGGATTTTTAATATAAGCAGTAGGCACAACTGGATCAACATTGTAAAGGGTAGTTTCATCTTTAACTGTGACTAGGTCCACAATATTTTCTTTAATAGGGGGTGATATTTTAACATCTTCTCCTTAGGGAGATCAACATGAGTAGCAAATGATTCACAAAAAGAGGCTACTATCTCAGAATCAAGTCCATATTTAGTGCTAAACTTGTGAAAAGCATCGGTATTCATAAAATATTTAACACAATCAAACTCAAGCTTAATAGTTGACTCTTTACCTTCGTCGAGTTCCCAATCTTCAGACTTGTGTTTAATTCTTTCCAAAAGATCCCACCTAAATTCAATAGTCTTCTTCATAAAAGAACTAGTATAAGAAGTATCGATCATATTCTTATAATTACGAGAAAGCCGAGCATAAAAATTATGTATAATAATTTCTATTGAGAGCTCATAATTGCAGCATGAATATAGCCTTGATTTAAGCCTTCCCCAAGCTAGAGCAATACTTTCTCCTTCACAAGGCCAAAAATTATATATATAATTCCAATCACGATGAACTAGATGCATAGGATTAAATTTTTGGAGAAATTCCAATTTCAGTCAATTCCAATCCCATGCTCAAATATCATCACATAGCCTGTACCATGTCAGTGCCTTTACCCTCAAAGATAAAGGGAACACCTTTGTCAGGACCCCGATCCTATGTCACACCGATCTAGCATGTAGGACATCATATCACTTTGTAGCCTCACGCAAGGTATTCCCACGGCTGCAGGCTTACCTTGGCCAAGACCGTTTGCACCTTTTGGCTCATGTGTATGATTGCCTTGCTAGCATCCATATGATAGAGAACCCGGGCCGACATGACTAGTTGTAAACCCAAGGTGGCACGGACTTACAGGGACATGCATACATGACCTGACAATGCACATGTCGGTTAACAGCCAGTGTAACCAGGCTATAGCAACCTATCAGGACTCCGGTGAGCACTGTGTGACATTTCCTAGTGGGGACAGACACAAGGGAAAAGATGACACATGCTGATCAATCCATGTGTTCCGGTGGAAGCACTAGGAGATATTTCCCCACAAGGAAGGTTACCAAGAATAAACAACTAGGTGCCGGATCCCACACATACTAAAGCATTTCAATAACATACAGAAAATATGCTCGATATGTGCAGATACAACATGGCATCACAACATAACTCTACGACTGAAAGTATTTAATAAAGGCCCCGAGGAGCCATACATAGCATGATATTACAAACACAGATCTCATGACCCAACATAAAAAGTCATTCAGGCAACAAGCATAAGAGGAAGCTAATCCTATCTGAGTATAGACAACTAAAAAGAAAGAAGGCTAGGAAGCCATTCTATCTAGAAGACCCTCCATAGGAACCAGACCTCCATTTGGGATTCCCAAACTAATGGTTGAAGCCCACACGGAACTACTAGTGAGACTGAAGTTCCCTCTACAAAAACATAAATTAAGCAAACATGAGTACAAATGTACTCAACAAGACTTACATCAGAACTAGCTACATATGCATTAGTATCGACATAGGGGCTTGTGGTTTTTAACTGCAGCAAGCCAGCTTTGACACTGTGGCTGTCCTGTACTATGTCTACCAGCATCTCCTTTGAGGTGAGAAAGTGCACATGAGTCCATATATTCAGCATATCAATACACCACTAGGGATTTGCTCCTGTCTCCCTACGAGAATGCCATACATAGCACTCACACTTATAATGGGCAATTTATAGTATCCACTTCAAGTTAACTATGAACAATGTAAGCTTTACAAGTAGTCCATATACAAGGATGCGGATATTCGAGTAGATTATTCATAATCCTGCTCTCACCACTTATTGACGTTTACACGACATGTATTCGGCAACCTTCAAGCGGAAGCCCAACGAGGGTGTCAGCCATGAACTTACTAACCACACGAGACTCTAGTCTACCCTACAAAAAAATACACTTCCGTGATGATACGTGTTTGTCATAGTAGGTCACGTTTTCTATCATGCATGTACATCCATGACAATTTTATGACAGAAACAAGATAGTCATACCTGTGCTGTCGTAGAAGTGTTCCATGACATTACCAAAATTATCATCATGGAAGTGTCCACTTCCATGACGATAAATCGCGCGTCACAGAAGTGCTTTCGTCAAGGGTGACCGACACGTGGCATCCACCATAATGGAATGCCGTTAAGATATCGGGTCCGGTTTTGGATCCGATAACCCATTAACAACCCCGACCAATGGGGATTTTCCACGTGTAAAATCATCATTGGCTGGAGGAAACACGTGTCTGCTCACCGTTGGGACAGATGTCATCAACTCATTGGACCCAAAGCGCCTATGATACGTCGACACGTGGCACAGCTCAATAGAGGCCCATTCCTATGAAAAGGCCGGCCCATTTGACTTCGTCAAAAGGTGGCGGGCCGGCCCACGGTAAGCCTGTTAACGGCATGTTCGCATATAGCCCATTTACAGCCCGCTAACCTAGGGCCCATTTACGGCCTATCCGAATTAGGCCGAGTAGCATCATCTGGGCCGTCTAATATAATTCCAGCCCGTTTTAAGTTCCGGCCCATGTATGGCCCATGACGTATTTCAGCCCATATGAGTCCCTTTGTAACTCTTGGCCCATTAATGGCCCATAATTAACGGTGTATCGCTTTATACCCATTAGCGGCCCATTATTCCATTGGGTCATTTATAGCCCATGTTACCTTTCAACCTTCTGAGGGACCATTTATTCTTGGGATCATTTCCAGCATTCTGTTACTTACGGCCCGTTATTGGCCTTTTCTGCTTGTGGGCCAAATTCAGCCCATGGATACAGTCGGCCCGTTTGTGGCCCGTTAATCTGTTGGGCCATTTTCATAGCATCATCAAATACGGCCTATTAACGACCCGTTATGGTCATCCCATAAAATTTACGATTTCCACTCTAGCCCGTTTACGGCCCCTTATACGGCCCGTACAAGGCCCATAGATCAGACGGCCCGTAGAAGGCCCATGGATCCTATGGGGCATAGAAGGCCCATTAACTCGACGGCCCATAAAAGGCACATTGATCCGACGGCCCATAGAAGGCCCATAGACCCGACAGCCCATAGAAGGGCGCCCACGGATCCGACAGCCCATAGAAGGCCCACGGATCCGACAGCCCATAGAAGTCCATGGATCGTCCGTACCGTAGATGGCCCATGGATCGTACGGCCTATGGAAGGCCATGGTCACTACAACGTTTGGGCGAGTTGTCCCCCTACTCTATACTATCACCTCTAAAAAACATACACTATACAATAAAGAGACTAAGGCATAGAAACGTAGAGTAATCCTACACTATACAATAAAGAAATTACAGCCGATTATACCCACTGGGCATTATGGTTTGGCACCAGTGATAATAAAGCATACACAAACAACAAATTACATACACTAGGCAAATAAAGCTCATACATCATGGACGCACATCAACATAACTTACCATTTGAACTATAATCTCTTCAGAAAATAGGATTGGCCAGATTTAGATAGCACAAATTTTAGTCTGCAAAATCTCCAATTCCTTCGTTTTTACCTCAGTGTCTCGTTTCATTTTTTGACTCCTGCATCTAATATCTGCATGTCAGTCTCAACTTGTTGATTGTACGTTCAGAATCATGTACACGTTGTTTTGCCACCTCTAGTTGATGCTCGAGAACATTAGCACATTCCAATTCCAATCCATAATCATTCGGTAACGGCCATGCCGCACTGCTCACAGATCTATGTGTGGATGTCACTTCATCCTGAAATGTTTCTGTAAGTACACATGACTAGGGAAAAAATATAGTTACAACAGTGAAGCGAGCAAGATAGACTATTTTGTACATGGCAAAATAGGAGTAACAATAATGTTACACGTCATGAAGCATAAGCAGGTGATATTTTAAAAATTATAAAAAAGGTAGTCTATGCAGCCTGCATACAGAAATATCTCTTAGCTCACCAGAGGAGCATGATGTTGGGGCCCAATCCAAAACACAGACAAGTTACAAATTTAGACAACACATTGCGTAGATGTAAGCAAGCAGTTGGCCATTCTATAGATCAATTAAAGTCTTAGGGAGCATAATGAATATCAGAGGATTTCATACAAACATACTATAGCAAACATAACTATGCAATCATTAGCCTAGTATAAACTAGATTGTGAGCCTCATTCAATAATAGTTGGTTAATAGACTTCAAAGCTTCATGCACACTTCGGCAGAGTAATTAAATGGTAAGGCCTTTAATGTCAGGACCCCGACTCAATGCCACATCGATCTAGCATGTAACACCTCATATCACTTTGCGGCCTCACGCACGGTATTCCCACGGGTGTCGTCTTACCTTAGCCCGGGACCGTTTGCGCCTTTTGGCACACGTATATGACGATGTCGCTAGCATCCATATGATAAGGAGCCCGGGCTGACATGGCTAGTCGTAAACCCAAAGTGGCACAGACTTACAGGGACAGGCATCCATGACCCAGCATCGAACGTGTCGGTCATCAGCGAGCGAATCCAGGCTGTAGCACTGGGCTAGCAGGACTCCGGTGAACCGGGCTGTAGCGGGCTAACAGGACTCCGGTATTCATCGCGTGACATTTCCCCGAAGGGACAGACACAGGAACGAAGAAGGACACATGCCGGCCAGCCTAAGTGTTCCGGAGCAGTAGCAAGCTACCAAGGCTCAATGGAAACACTAGGAGACATTTCCCGGTAAGAGAGGCTACTAAAGATAAACAACTACATGGTCAGATCCCACACATACCAAGCATTTCAATAACATACACACAATATGCTCGATATGTGCAAATACAACATGACATCACAACATGACTCTACGACTCAAGTATTTAATCAATAGGCTCCGAGGAGCGAGATATTACAACCAGGGGTATCATGACCCAACATTCAGAGCATACAAGTCAAAGCACATGCGGAAGCTATCATGTCTGAGTACAGACATCTATGAATGAAAAAGGTTGGGAAGCCTGACTATCTACCAGATCCTGCCGAGGGCACAAGATCGTAGCTGAGGTAACAAGCTAAACGTCGAAGTCCATGCGGAACTACTAGCGAGACCGAAGTCTCTCTGCAAAAACATAAAATAGGCAAACGTGAGTACAAATGTACCCAACAAGACTTACATCAGAACTATCTACATATGCATCATTATCAACAAAGGGGATGGTGGGGTTTAACTGCAGCAAGCCAGCTTTGACTCGGTGGCTATCCTAAACTATGACTGCAAGCGACTCTTTGAGGTGGCGCACACGAGTCCACATATTCACCATATCAATACACCACTATGGATCCACTCCCGTCTCCCTACGAGAATGCCATCCATAGCACTCACGCTTATCTTGCGTATTTTAGAGTATCCACTTTCACTTGTCTATGAACTGATATAAGCAACCCAGAAGTCCTTTACCGTGGACACGGCTATTCGAATAGATGATGTTAACCCTGCAGGGGTGTACTTCTTCACACACGCTCTCACCACTTACCGCCGTTTACACGACATGTACTCGGCAACCTTCAAGCGGAAGCCCAACGTGGGTGTCGGCCACGGCCTGCCTAAACACTCAAGTCTCTAGTCCAGGTTTATCGCCTATTCGGGTTCCATCCATGAGGAGATCCGGCCGGAGTTTCGCTCACAGCCCCAAACGATGTGAACAGGGTTCCCGAGACACCAAACGGGCGCCCGGTACACCGTGCCACGTGCCTACCGCATCACAGCCCACCCCTACGGTCAGCGCTGCCCACGGCCTCCAGCATACTACAAACACCAGAAACTACTTGCAACTCCTGGACAGAGGACAAGGGTGATCAAGAAGCCGAGAGGGTCCATTGGTTTCGGGCCCAATGCGTGGTAGCAGCTGAATCATGGATCACAAACACAGAACTCAGTTCCTGAGGACGGCTGCAATGAGACAACCCACCATGTACTCCTACATGGCCTCTCACCGCTACCTTTACCAAATCGTGTTCACACACTTAGCTCACACACAGTAGGACATGTTCACACGCCTCTGATTCATCCCCGATGAATCAAACCTGACTCAACTCTAAGCAATAGCAGGCATGACAACAAACATAAATGAGTAGGCACATCAGGGCTCAAACAACTCCTACTCATGCTAGTGGGTTTCATCTATTTACTGTGCCAATGACAGGTCATGCAAAGGATAAAGGGGTTCAGCTACCGCAGCAAGTAATAGTTGAATCGTTGTTGTCCTAATGCAGTAAAAGAGAGCAGGAGCGAGAGAGTGGGATTGTATCGGAATGAACAAGGGGGTTTTGCTTGCCTGGCACTTCTGAAGATAACATTGAGTCTTCATCAGTGTCAACGATCACATCGTCGGTATCACGTCTATCGAGAGGGGACAAATACCGGCAACACAGAAGGAAACACAATCAATGCAATGCACAATATGATGCATGATCATGACATGGCAAAATGAATGTGTTTTGGGCTAATGCATCTAGCAACAAGTTAAATGGGGTTGGTTTGAATACAAGATTCAAATTCAAACTCCATATGTGGTTATTTAAATGTCATTCACTTCATTTGCCCTAAACAGTAGTGATAAGTTGTTCTAACATGCATGAAAATGGTACAGATGGATTCCTTGAATTTTTCTGATAATTTTTCATATATAAATTATTTAATTTGGAGTTACGGTTGAATTTCTATGAATTTTAGAAGTTTTAGCTATTTTCTGGAATTTCCTGATTATTTATAAAATAAACTAAATTCCAGAAAAGGAATATTGCGTCAGCATGACGCCGGGGGTGACGTCAGCAGGTCAAAGGCGTCGACCAGGTCAAACCTGACCAGTGGGGTCCACTGGTCAGTGACCCAGTCAACTAACCAAGTTAGTTAGCCCTAACTAACTTAGTTAGCCGGGCGGGGCCCGCATGTCAGTGGCCTATCTAATTAGCTAGGTTAATTAGCGCTAACTAATCTAACACTAATCTAGCAGGCGCCTGGGCCCACACGTCAGGGGGGGTCAAACCCCGGGTCAACTCGCCGGAGTTGACCCGCGGCTCGTCGCCGGCGAAGCCAGAGACGGCGGAGGGGGTCGGAAATCCTCCTCCGGCGACCAAATCGGAGACTGAGGGGCTCTACGCGTAGCTGGTGTGTGCGCGCATCGAATCGTGGCATCCGTTCGTGCTGGGGAGGTCGGACTTGGCGACAGCGGCGAGCGGGGCGGCGGCCGGAGCACGGCGAGGTCGGGGTTGGCGCTAGGGGGCACGACAGGTCGCACGGGTGGGCGCGCTCGGCTCCTGGAAGGGTGCTGAGCACGTTGCCGTGCTCGGAAGTTAGCTATGGTGGCTCTAGCACCGTCTGCGTCATCGCCGGCGGCGAGGAACGGTCGGCTCCGACAACCAGGTGGTTAGAGGGCGCGGACGGGCACGGAGAGAGAGGGGAAATGGACAGGGGCTCACGGTGAGTTCGAAGAGAAGGTCGGCGTGCTCGGGGAGGCGGTGGAGACGGCGAATCAACGGCGGCGGTGGTCGGAGCCCGAGGTGGAAGACGACGGCGATGGCGATGTTCCGGGCTCTCCCGGCTTGTGTGGCTCATCGAAGATGAAGAAAACAACGTGGCGGAGCTTCTGGGCGCGTCGGGTTTGCGTGGGGTGGCCGGTGGCCGCGAGGGAGCTCGTCGGTGGCGGCGGCTCTGTTCGGTCGCGGGAGGGAGAGAGAGCAGAGGGGGAATAGGGACGGAGGGAGAGCGAGAGGGGTTCCAGGGAGAGTGAGAGAGAGGCCAGGGGTGTCGTGGCGTCTCCAGGCGCATCGAGGAGGGAGGCAACCAGGCAGGAGGTGGCCAAGCGCGACGGCGGTGAGCCACCGAGCTGCTTCGTGCGCTGGCACGGGAAGAAGACAGGAGAAGGGGGGGCCAGGTGGGCTGGGCCGGCTGGGCCGGTCCTGTTGGGCCACCAGGTGGCCTTCACAGGTAAGTCCAGGTAGGCTTCTGCTCTTTTATTTTTCTGTTCTGTTTATTTATATTTAATTTATTTTGCCACTGTTTTGAATTTTAAAATAATTCAAACAATGCCAAAAACTCCTCTGAATATTTTATATTGCTAGATGGACTTTTCCAAAAGCTTATAAAATATTTCAGGGGTATTTGAAATTATATTCTAATTATATGAATATAATTCAAATTCAAATAGCTAATGATTTAAATTCAAAGTCCCAAAAATAAATCCTTAAAAATGTTCAATATTTTGGTTGGGATCAGAACCCTTGCCAAAAATTATCAAACATTTAAGAAGAGCATTTTGGAACAAAGAATGGGATTTTTAGGGGTTTTGCCCTTCTTTTATTTAGGGTTTTGAGGCTTCTAAATTCCTCAGTTCAAGTTTTAAAAATTTAAACATGATGCACAGATGAAGCTAGCCTAGAGCATTACCAGAAGCTAGGGATGTGACATTTAATTATGTCAACTAATAGTTATATAAGTACCCAACATCAGGCATCATTGTCTGGGCATCTCATTGACTGAGGACAAATAAAGCAATAGAAAAGAGCAAATTAACTATGCCTGACACAAACAAGGAATTGAACTGTTGAGTTGGATAAAGTGAGTTACCTTAATAGGTTGAAGAGGCTCAGCGCAGCTCCTACTTCTCTTGCAAGGCTCCTTCCTAACATCTTGTACTTGGAAATCCTCAATCTTATCTTCATTGCATCCCCTCTGCAAGGTGACACAAACTAGTTACTCGTCTCCTTGGAAGATAAATATGCATACTTTCCAGTCTGTGAACACAAAAGGATAAGATTATAACAAACAACACCACATAATGAAACATGCCACATCTCTTGCACTTGCACACAATCAAATGAGCATTTACTATGTCTGCACTATGTAAAAACTAGGCATACCTTTGAACTGGATCTCTAGGTACTCTTGGAGATCCTACTTTAGTGTACATCCAAACTTTTATGTCACCTATGAGTTAGAAAAGGCCCCACTATAGCATCCCTTAGTGTTTAAATCATTGAGAAGCTCATTAGAGTGTTAGGTCAAGAATAGCAAGTAATCAAAGCAAATAGTCCTAGTATGGCTGGCTGATGCAATCAAGCAATTGAACAGATGTGTGAGCAAATCTTACATATCAAGAAAAGAAGCAAAGAAGGAGGCTTAAAGACCATCACTTGACTGACCAGATTTAAGGGGCATTTAAACATCATGTGCAATGTATGAACTAACATAAACATTGCATATTCCAGATTCTACAATGGAATGCACATGTATTAGGTTATGCCATGTATGATGATGCCTAAATGTACACTATACCAGGCAGGAGTGATTCATCATTCCACGCACAATTGAATTGCAGGTTAAGGGCCAGTTCTATTCCACCTTTTTAGGGCTTATTGTCAAAATAAGCCATAAAAGATGTAAAGAAGTCATTTTTAAGTTATGGGCTTGGGCTTAACTAATTTCGCTTTGGAGGGGGGTGTTTCCGGTAGAACCTCACTAAAAATTGAAGGGAAGGGGAATAGTGAAATGACTCTGTTGTCTGCCTATATTACACTCAAAATGCAACTGGCGACGCCCGCGTCACACCTCACCCTCAAGTAAAAACAAACACGCAAGCATTCATTGCCCTGCCCGGTTGCATCTCCTCTCCCCTTTCCCTCTACCTCGATACCCTGCCTGCAGCACTAGGGTTCCTCCAGCAAGCCGTCGCCACTGGTCCCATCTGGCCTGGTCCTCGACAATGCTCTGTCTAGCTAGGCTACATGGCCGGCGGGTAGGGGAAAATCTCCCTCGCTGCTCCTCCCTCTGGTGTCGCCCCTCATTGTCATGGTCTCAAGCAGCTGCTCCACTGTGGTTCGTCCAATGCACTAATCCGGGTGGCGCTGGACAACTACGACTGATGCCACACTACGGCAGAAGGCACCTTATTCCCCCTCCACACCTCCGAGGCCATGGCCTTGAGGTGCTGTTGAAGGATGTGCTCATCCAACAAGGTGATAATCTCCTCTGATTTTTTGCCAAATTTTCATTCTGATCCACTATACGTTGGATTGCTATGAGTTGCTTCTGCTGCTGCTATATGATGCATTGCTATGAGCTGCTCCTGCTTCTGCTTTATGCTGAATTGTTATGAGCTGCTGCTGCTATATGACGAATTGCTATGAGCTGCTGCTGCTATATGATGAATTGCTATGAGCTGCTGCTGCTATATGATGAGTTGCTATAAGCTGCTCCTACTGCTGCTGCTGTATGATGAATTGTTGTGAGCTGCTCCTGTTGATGCTATCTGATGAATTGCTATGAGCTGCTCCTGCTGCTGCTATATGATGAATTTCTATGAGCTGCTCCTGCTCCTGCTATATGATGAATTGTTATGAGATGCTCCTGCTGCTGCTATATGATGAATTGCTATGAGTTGCTGCTGCTATATGATGATTGCACACTACTGCTGCTGTATGATGAGTTGCTATGAGCTTCTACTGCTATATGATGCTTTTAGGTGGTGCTGCTATATGATAATAACCAGCCACTTGGACCATCGAATTTCAATAAATAATTATTCTTCATTTAAATGTGGGTCATGCATTTTTTGTTTAAATTAGGCAATGTGATCTCTATGGAAAACATTGACGAAAGTAGATTGTGCCAAGTAGATGGTATCTTTGTATTTGCATTTTGAGCAAATAGTGAAGGTCTGTTTTCCTATCATATTAATTACTGCACTGGGTTCAATTTGTGATGTTTGCAAGTCAAATTAATTTTCATATGTGCAGCAAAATGAAAAAAATATAATGCAATCTAGACTTTTCACTGATCATACCAAAGATAAGCTGAAAACGCAATGAAATAAACTGGTTGGCTTATTACATGGAGCTTATATTCACAGGTGCCTATTTTCTTAGGATAACTCGTAATAACTGTCCCTAAGAAACTTGGCCAATAGAACTGACATACAAATAACATGTCATGATGATTGCAATGGAGGAGTGACATACCATTGCATACTCTATAGGCTCACGGCTGGCTCTCCTTTTTTTGTGATGTTCCATGAAATTGCCACATACATCTTGTACTTTTTCATTGTGTAACCCTATCTGCAAGTTGACACGGCTAATTTCAGACATCTCTACATGATAATACATTGCATGTCCCTTGCGCATATTTAAACCACTAATTAATGATTGTGTGCGTAGCACAAACTAGCCATGACTCTGTGTGCTAGACTAGCAGGCACTCTAAGGGAGCATAATGTAGTGTACTGGAATTCCTACATGCCACCTATGATTTTGTGTAATGTACTGCCTCTGTTCCTAAATATATGTCTATGTAGAGATTCAAGGATGCACCACATACAGATGTATATAGATGCATTTTCGAGTGTAGATAGACTCATTTTGCTCCATATGTAGCCTAGAGTGGAATCTCTAGAAAGACTTATATTTAGGAACGGAGGTACGAGGTAGTATCATGTATGACATCTAGTCACTATAGTGAAATGTTTCCATATGTAGATTCACTCATTTTTCTCTCTCTCACACACGCGCACGCACACACACACACATTGTTTCTCGCTTCATTTTTCCAGCACTTGCATGCACACAATTTTGTTTATCTTCGTGATGCTTTAAGTATGCCTCGCACAAATGCTATCTACCTATCCCATAATATAGCCAGATATGTGTCACACAAACTCCTTCTCCCTACTAGCAAGATGCCCATGCATTGCACCGAACATTAAGATGCATTTGTATGAGTTGTTTATCTTGTGGGAGAAAAGGATGAACGAGGGAATTCCTTATATGCAAATGCGGAGAGGGGTGTGGGTATCTTTTCTCAAAATTTCCACACTTTCCTTCCTATCCGTCGGGTATAAATCGGATGGCCTATATTGCAGGATGGCAGGAACACCATCATCACCAACTCTGTTTTTTACAAGAGTAGGATACGTAAGTGTCACTACCCCCCCCCCCCCGACACACACACCCACACCCACACAACCACACACACACACACTTCCCAACACCAAAGGAGTAGGGTGACACCTCGATCTTGATACTAATCTATCGACTGGCTTCTCTCTCAAACACACACACACACACGCACACACACTACCCGACACCGAAGGAGTAGGGCGGCACCTTGATCTTGATAGTAATATATCTACTCCTCTTTCAAACACACACACACATACACACACACTCTCTAGTTGTGCCTCTCTGCCTACCGCGAACGCTCTCGATACGTCTTTCTCTCCCTCCCCCTCCCCCCCACCCCAACAATGACAGCAGAAGGGTGAAAACTTGATCTGATCGTAATCTGTCAATTAGTTTCTCTCTCGAACATTGTGTCTCTGTGCCTCGCTCAGTGGCCCCCTCGATATGTTGACTTCTCGTGCACGCATAGCTGTACTGACGATGACGCTGAACCCAGTGTGCCTCGTTTTTACAGGCCTTATGTGATAGTTTTCACCTTGTTTTTTGTTAATTAACAAGGCAACATTTTCTTTGTTACTACTAGTGAACCTGAAATCATTCGGGGCAGACATAAAATATATCACTTCAACCCAATTATCGCAGTAACTATTTTAAAAGAAACTAGCTAGATGCATGTGCATTGCACGGAACATCAAGATGCATTTGTATGAGTAGTTGATCTTGTGAGAGAAAAGGATGAACGAGGGAAGGCCGTATTTGCGAACATGGAGAGGGGTGTGGGTATATTTTTGCAAAATTGCCATAGTTTTCTTCCTATCGATTAGATATAAATAAGACGGCCTATATTGCGGGATGGCACGCACACCATCATCACCAACTCTGCTTTCTACTCCCTCCATTCCTAAATATTTGTCTTTTTAGAGATTTCAACAAGTGACTACATATGGAGCAAAATGAGTGAATCTACACTCTAAAATATGTCTACATAGACATATTCCATTTGAAATCTGAAAAAGACAAATATTTAGGAAAGGATGGAGTATAAGAGTAGACATGGAGATATATCTCCAGCATGGTCTACAACAAAAATGTGCTGGACTGGTTAGCGCCGGATGCTCGCAACACGATGACATGAGTTTGAATTTTGTGTTTAACTTTTTATTTTTATATTATATATTACTTATTTAAGTAATATATAATTCTTTCTCTACTATACTGATAGTGGAACCCATAGAGTACTTAGAATACAAGATTAAGGATGGACTTGTTTCTTTTTAACTTTCTGTACGAAGCTGTAGCCACCCTGCAAGTCACGTGTACACTGTACATGCAATTAACTTTTTATAGAGGGACAATCATACACGCAATTAACTTAAATGGATTGGATGTCACGATATTATTTCTGGTATAAGAGCATCTCCAACGGCAGCCGGCAAATTTCCTCCTGCTTCCTTCTGCGGAGGACGACATCAAACGCCAGCGGCATACATTTTCACAACTCTAACCAACCAGATGAAATTCATGCAAACACGGACTGATTTCAAATAAGCATGAAGGATTTCGTATAAAAAATCGGATCTTCATATAAACATGATGGATTTCATTACATTTACATCAACTAAGCGGTGCCAATCTGGCTCTCTTGGTATAATTAATACTCCTTCCGTCCGTTAATACTTGTACTAGAAATGGATGTATCTAGACTTATTTTAGTTGTAGATATATACAATTTATCCATTCTTAGAACAAAATTTTACCGCCAGCTGGAGAGGGAGTACATAATCTAAATGGCCGCCCGCGGATCCCTTTGTCTTCCTCATGTCCGGCAGACACTTTGTGGGGTCGACGAAGGTCCTCGGAAGAGACGAAGAAGCAAAGAAACCACCTGAATGCGCAGTCGTCACCTCGGCAGTAGCCTTCATGGGACCCAAGTGGCGGCGTCCTCCCATGTTCTACTTCTCCTCGATGATGGCGACAGACACGGAGAAGCTGGCCACTGACTCGTCGCTCTCCATGCACCAGGCTTCTGTCTCTGCCTGCATGGCGCTGCCGCAGGCACGGGAGGCGCGCCCACAGACAAGGGAGGTGCGGCACCGCAGACACTGGTGGCGCGATACGACGCGACAGCGACGACGCCCGTACCATTGTGCTCGCCGCCGTGCCAGCATGTAGAAACTCGCCACTCCTCATCGAGCTGAACTGGAGTGGTGAGTTGTTGAAACACGCGCCTGCTTGGGGTGGCAACTGGCTCTGTCGGGCCAAGCGAGGTTGGTGAAGCACCGAGTAGCCTCACCCGTATCCGGAGGGCTCGGCGGGCCACCCAGCCTGCTAATATGACAGAGAACGGCTCCTTGGAATTCATCGGAAGAGTGTAGAAAATGGTGAAGGAGGAGATGGGGGAGCAGCGGAGGGGTGCGATTCTCTCCCGCCGTCTGTCTGGCCTCGTGTAAATAGAGGGCAGACGGTAGGAGCTTGGCCGGCGCCTGGCCTTATTCAAACTGAGGGCAGACGGGAGGATCTTGGCCGGTGTTGCGTTTAATTCCGGCCCGCTCATGAACGGACGTGTGGCTGGAGTAGGTTTCTCGGTTTGCATGCGTGTTTAACAGAGGGGTATGATGGAGGTGAGGAGGCCTGTTCAGCCGGGCGTGCAGCGGGCGGCGCAGTACTATTCGATTTGACAGCGGGTGGCGTAGTTCTCGATACAACTTTAATGCAGACAAGGGAGGGAGTAGCGGTTCCTAAAATGTTGAACGGCCAATGCATCCTCCGTCAATTAATGAACAAGGGAAGTAATGGGAGGAGGACCGGGAAAAGAGGCTGCACGATGTGAATGCAACACAGTTTGCCCTCATATAAAGGCGCCCCTCCATTCCAATGCATCTACCACATCATACACACCTAAGCATTTGCCTAAGCACCTACACTAAGTGCGAAAGAGCTCACTCCAGACCCATGGCGGCGATGCGCACGAGCGGCCAACGGCTATGCCAGATGGTCCACAACGTCGGCCTGCGGCATGGCGCCGAGGATCGTCTCCAGACGGTGTTGGAGACCGGCTAGTGGATGGCCACCGTCGATGCCTACTACGACTCTCAGTTGGACCAGATGATCGTTTCCACCACCAACAAGTTCACCGTCCTCAAGAAGCTCCCGGACGACATCGCCATACTCCTCCAGCCCGCCCGCCCGAGATCCTCATTGCCTGCCACCCTAATCGGCCTCGATGGCCGGAACCTCTTTGAAGCACTGGTGGCCCTGCGACTGCCTGCCGACGGCACGAAGAATGTCCACCTGGAGGTCGCGCTCGCCGGGAGGCGCCTTGCCCTGCAAGAATTCGTCGACCTACACATCCACATGTACGAGCAAATCATGTACATAGGTATCTACAAGTCCAGTGAGGATGCTACGACGTTGGCCTTCCTCAACCGAGTCGAAGCCTTGGATGCCTTTGTTGAGAAGCACCTCCGCCTCGCCACAAAAGCCGCCGCTCCTTAGCCGCCGGTTGGTGGCCCGACGCACTAAGTTGAGGAGGAGGAGGTCGTATGTTGATGGATGCATCTTTCTTCTTGCATTATGTAACCACCACTGTGATTACATCATCATTGTGGCCTTAATTCTTATTGTGTTGTTGCATTCTCGTTCCAGTCAATACCGACATGTGTGATCCCTTTGCTTAATTATATGCATCACCGTAACTAGTACTCCATCCATCAATTTATAAGTTGTGCTTACCTTTTCCATCAACTTCTGCAACGAGCGGGCATCTTGCTAGAAACACTAGAACATGTCGGACCGCGTGTGACCAAACCAACGATGCACCAACCTAGCTACTACGTACCCTGCTTATCTGGCGGAAATAGCCCCGCCCTAGCGTTTCAAATCGTTATTTCTATCTATCGATCGTGCCAAGGAGCAGAACCAAAATGTTACAACTTATACATGTTTCTCTACTCCTACTCCTATAAAAGACTCAGTTGGTGATGGTGGTGTGTCTGCCATCCGTCGTTTCTGACCATTAAATCTGCATCTAACGACTGTCAGGTAAGTTGTGGCATTTTTGCAACAATAGCCCACTTCTCTGCTCCAATTTGCAGAAAACCCCTTATTATATTGAAAGCAACCACATCCCTCCCTGACCTCATCAAAAACAGCTTGAAAAATATATACGCCTATAAAAGACTCAGTTGGTGATGGTGGTGTGTCTACCATCCGTTGTTTCTGACCATTAGATCTACATCTAACGACTGTGAGGTAAGTTGTGGCATTTTTGCAACAATAGCCCACTTCTCTGCTCCAATTTGCAGAAAACCCCTTATTATATTGAAAGCAACCACATCCCTCCCTCACCTCACCAAAACAGCCTGAGAAATATATCTCTACTCTTATAAAAACAGAGTTGGTGATGATGGTGTGCCTGCCATCCTGCAATATAGGCCGTCCGATCTATATCTGATAGATAGGAAGGAAACTATAGCAATTTTGCAGAAAGATACATGCACCCCTCATCACATTTGCAGATAAGGCCTTCCATCATTCATCATCATCTCCCACAAGATAAACTACTCATATAAATGCATCTTGATGTTCCGTGCAACGCACGAGCATCTTGCTACTCCTATAAAAGACTTAGTTTGTGATGGTGGTGTGGCTGCCATCCATCATTTCTGACCATTAGATCTGCATCTAACGGTTGTGAGGTAAGTTGTGGCATTTTTGCAACAATAGCCCACTTCTCTGCTCCAATTTGCAGAAAACCCCTTATTATCTTTAAAGCAACCACATCCCTCCCTCACCTCGTCAAAATAGCCTAAGAAATATATTTTGAGTGAAAAGTACTCCCTCTGTTCCTAAATATTTGTCTTTCTAGAGATTTCAATAAGTGACTACATACGGAGCAAAATGAGTGAATCTACACTTCAAAATATGTCTATATAATCCGTATGTGATAGTCCATTTGGAATCTCTAAAAAAGACAAATATTTAGGAACATAGGGAATAATATATTAGGAGTATATCAAAACAAGAGTGATTTCTTTCAAGTTTGTGAACAAGTACTACTATTCTACTACTTTGGATCCGTCGCAATGCACGGGCACATTGCTAGTAAAAGGAAAAGGCCTACCGCGTTCGCGTCGCACTCCCCCAACACACGCCCGGGAATCCGGAGTACTCGACGGCCCGTATGGCACGACACATAGCTTAGGGAAGGCGTGTTGCCTAGAATTTTCACTTTCATGTGGGACTGTCGTTGAGCAAACTGACTATTGGCAAACTGCACCCCACCCGCCGCCGGGTTGGAAAACAGAAATGAGGGGAAGATCTAGTTGTAGCACTGAAGCCAAGAAATTTGGTGTTAGATGGGGCTCGTTGATAGAGTAGGAGCATTCCGTACTACTATACTCCTACTAGTACCAAGTTTGTAGTACTATACAACTAGTACTACCACTATACAACTAGTAGGTACGTGCACGACACAACATCGTAGGAACAAAAAACGGAAAGATCTTGTTTTGGGTGATTTATCTTTTTTCAGTCAATGTAGTATGAATAATATGATATGGGGGGAACCCATGAAGCTTATGTGGCTTGGTTGCATGGCTACGAAAGGTTAGACAAAAATAAATAGATAATGTGTTTAGAGTGCACTCCACTAAACAGATATACTTTGGATCCATTGCAACGGGCCGGCACATCTATATCTATACCCCCTATATAGTGTGTGAATAACTTTGAAAGTTGGTCGTTGGATGAAGCCAATCCAACGGTACAAAGATGGCAAATCCGAGCACTATTGGTCGTTGGATATCATCTACATTCCACCAGATTCTGCCACATGTAGAATCTAGAAGACTCCATGGTTGAACTTCATTCATGACTAACTTTGTCACAACTAAGCTTAGGAAAAGTGTGTCTGCCACAAAAAATGTGGCTAACAAAATGGCCACCACAAGTGTGGCAAGATTTGGCAAGAAGTTGAGTCTATGACATGTGGACCATGTAGCTAGAAAAGTGTGGCAAGCCACAAGTGTAGCAATGAACCAAACACATGCCTGGTGTGTTTGGTAGGGTGTATGAAGGGTGCATGATCCCAAGAGTTACCTTCTCGACCCACTTTTCGGTGTTTGGTAGAGTGTATGGAGGGTGCATGAGTCCACACTAGATTAGGACAAATACACTAGAAGCATGCATGAAGAGAGCATACATGAAGAGGGGTGTTGAGTTGAGCATGCATGAAGAGGGAACAAGTATGCTGAGAAGAGAACGCAACCAAACCCACTTGTGGCACGCCTAAGCTTAGGCGTGGCAACCTTAGGCTGCAAACAAAACCATAACTTTGAAAGTTGGTCGTTGAATGAAGCCAATCCGACGGTACAAAGATGGCAAATCTGAGCACTATCGGCCATTGGATATCATCTACATTCCACCAAATTTTGCCACATGTAGAATCTAGAAGACTCCACATGTAGAAGCATAATGCACAAACCACCAGAATCTCATGCGTGCAATGCACGTGTACCTTACTAGTAGTTGGTAGTAGTAAGAAACAAATTCCGGGTTTGGCACGAGCTCGTAGCGCGGGAGCACCACAAGGCCTACCGCAGGAGTTACATTTCCCTCTCGAGGCCCACGGGACCGAACTTTAGTGGCTTAGTGCCCGGCCTATGAGTCAATGACATGCGGACCTTAAATGCGGCTGGCCCACATGTCATTCTCATGGTGGTGGTGTGGTTCACGACTCACTCGTTCGAGATGAACCGGCCGGTGGTGGCGTGGCCGTGGCGAGGGTGACACAGCTGGGCGTCGCGACGTTATGAGGCGTAGATGGCCACACCGGCGGGTACTACATATAGTACATAGGTACTCCAGCTGAGGATTGATGCCCGGGATGAAATGTGTCACAGCCGCTGGATGAAAATTCGATGGTGCGGGAGTACGGATCGGAGCACAGCAGCGGAGCAGCCAAATCGCATCCAATTGGGTGTGGCTGTGGTAGAAAGTTGATGGTTGCTGCTGTTCAGCTGGCCCGCATGTCATGCACACAAAGGCAGAGGAGTGGTGGGGCCGAGAGGGATGAGGCGCACATCAGGGGGATGAGGATCCCCTGACATGAACAATCCTACAAGTGTGGGTCCCACCAGTCAGCGAAGGAAAGGCAGAGTAAGGCAGTGATAGCCACGTCAGAGGATCCATGTCCACGTCGGGGGACGTCGTGCTTACAGGTAGGGTTGGAGCGGCATCGTGGGAATCGCGTGTGGATGTGGCAGTGGTAGAAACAATAAACATGATGGTTGTCGTGGTTCAACTTCCATGGACAAGCTGTCATGTCTCTTGACACATGTATATCAAAACTAGAGTGTTTATATTTCAAGCATGTCAACAAGTATTATTCTACAACTTTGGATCCATTGCAACGCATGGGCCAGCACATTGGTAGTAGTAGTGTCTATCTCTATCTCTAGAGGCCTTCCCTCATTCATCCTTTTCTCTCACAAGATAAACTACTCATACAAATGCATCTTGATGTTCCATGGTGACAAACCAGGGGACTTGTTTCGTATGGGACACATCCTACGATATACTCCCTCTCTCTCAGTTTATTTGTTTTGAATCTTTTCGTTTTATAAGTTTCAAATTCAAATTTAGAGGGGCAGTGGGGCTGAGAGGGGTGAGCCGCAGGTCGGGGGACGTGTGGTCTCATGGGTTCGTGTGGCGTCATGGGAACCGCGTGTGGTTGTGGTAGAAACTTCATGCTCGCCGCATTTAAGGTGGCCCACATGTCATGCACACAAAGGCAGAGGAAGAAACGTCATGGTCACCGTAGTTGAACGTCCATGGACAAGCTGTCATGTCTACGGACACATGCATTGCATGTCGGTCACTGGAAGGAATAGTAGAGAAAGCTAGGCAGATAAATAGTTCCTCATAGTAAAGCGGACCCACGCTACTACTTGTTCCAAAGACATACACACCATAGAAATAGTCCATCTATATCAATATACATAGAGAGGGAATATATTTTTTACAAGAGAGGAAATAGTTCATCCATCCATAATGCCCTGCTGCTGGTGCATCATCTGCTTCTTCTTCTTGTTCTCATTTTCTGTGGGAGACGGCTTCGCAACAAGCTCTTTGGACCTTGCAGCTATCTCGAATCTCACACGGGCATCGAGGGAAGCATATTTTATCCGCTCGTACGTCAAGGGATAATTCTACCATCCAGAAGACCTTAATGCCACTGTCGCATCACCCTTCTGAAGATTTGTTTCGAGCACAAAATTTTCTAAGTCGAATAGGGATGGTGTAGGCTTATCACAATCTTCTACAGGAATTTTTATTCTGGTTTGTAGGTCAGCGATGCTTTTCAAATGAAGGTTGTACGGCTCCAACTTCTGTTTGTCCCCTGCGATTGGTGCCCCACAGAAGTATATGTCCTCCCGAGACAAGAAATCGTGAAGCTCACTGATACGTCTCCATCGTATCTATAATTTTTGATTGTTCCATGCCAATATTCTACAACTTTCATATACTTTTGGCAACTTTTTATACTATTTTTGGGACTAACATATTGATCCTGTGCCCAGTTCCTATTGTTGCATGTTTTTTGTTTCGCGGAATATCCATATCAAATGGAGTCCAAACAGAATAAAAACTGACGGAGATTTTTTTTGGAATATATATGATTTTTGGGAAGAAAAATCAACGTGAGACAATGCTCGAGGGGCCCACGAGGCAGGGGAGCGTGCCCCAGGGGGGCAGGCGCGCCCCTGACCCTCGTGGCCACCCCGTAAGGCGGTTGCTGCCCTTCTTTCGCCACAAGAAAGGTAATATTCGGATAGAGATTGTGTTAAAATTTCAGCCCAATTGGAGTTAGGGATCTCCGGGAATATAAGAAACGGTGAAAGGGAAGAATCTGAGAACGCAAAAACAGAGAGACAGAGAGACAGATCCAATCTCGGAGGGGCTCTAGCCCCTCCCACTCCATGGAGGCCAAGGACCAGATGGGAAACCCTTCTCCCATCTAGGAAGGTGGTCAAGGAAGAAGAAGATGGAGGGCTCCCCTCTCCCCTTCTCTTCCAGTGGCGCCGGAATGCTGCCGTGGCCATCATCATCGCCGCAGTCTTCACCAACAACTTCATCGCCATCATTAGCAACTCTTCCCCCCTATATGCAGTGGTGTAACCCCTCTCTTACCCGTTGTAATCTCTACTTAAACATGGTGCTCAACGCTATATATTATTTCCCAATGATGTATGGCTATCCTATGATGTTTGAGTAGATCCGTTTTGTCCTACGGGCTATTTGATGATCAAGATTGGTTTGAGTTACATGTTTTATTATTGGTGTTATCCTATGGTGCTCTCCGTGTCACGCAAGGGTGAGGGATCCCCGCTATAGGGTGTTGCAATATGTTCATGATTCGCTTATAGTGGGTTGCGTGAGTGACTGAAACACAAACCCAAGTAAGGGGGTTGTTGCCTATGGGATAAAGAGGACTTGATGCTTTAATGCTATGGTTGGGTTTTATCTTAATGATCTTTAGTAGTTGCGGATACATGCTAGAGTTCCAATCATAAGTGTATATGATCGAAGTAGAGAAAGTATGTTAGCTTATGCCTCTTCCTCATATAAAATTGCAATAGTGATTACCGGTCTAGTTATCGATTGCCTAGGGACAAATAACTTTCTCGTAACAACAAGCTCTTTACTAAAACTAACTTAGTTGTGTCTTTATCTAAATAGCCCCTGTTTTTATTTACATACTATTTATTATCTTGCAAACCTATCCAACAACACCTACAAAGTACTTCTAGTTTCATACTTGTTCTAGGTAAAGCGAACGTTAAGCGTGCGTAGAGTGTATCGGTGGTCGATCGAACATGAGGGAATATTTGTTCTTCCTTTAGCTCCTCGTTGGGTTCGACACTCTTACTTATCGAAAACTATTGCGATCCCCTACACTTGTGGGTTATCACTCACCTGGTATGGTTGGCGCGTGTATGATGGGGTACACCAAAACATCATCTTCGAGGAATAGTTGAAGGACAACGGCGTGTTGGATATTCCCAGTGGCACGCTCCGTGTACTCTGCGTCGAGACCGATGACATTCATCTCCACCTTTTGTAGGGAGTTGGCTACATTGTTGATCCACTTCCGAATAACCTTTGGGTGGTCGGTGACTGTGGCAATTATGCTCAACGAGCCTTCGACGAGGACATGTTGGACGCTAAAAACCTGCATCTCGATCGCTTTCGCCATTTGGAACCACTGGACCAGAGGGCTATGGTTTGGAGATTTAGGATTTGATGGCTAGTCTAACTAAAGAAGATGATTATTTATAGGGGCTTCGGAATTACTCCAGGAGGATGTGAAGAGGTTAAAACAATGTGAATGCAGTGTGGTCTGGATGCAAATGAAGATCAAGGAGTAGTGAAAAAGCCGAGGAAAATCGGTTCCCGATGGAGAAGTAAATGGGAGAAGTTATGCGCATGCTTGAGGAGAGCTGCGGTAGTTTGACTGCTGCATGCAATGGATTGGACGGGCTCTTCAGTTGCCTTTTCTCTCTCCCACACGCACATAATGGCCCACTCATATGCTGTGGTTTATTGGCTGGACTCTAGCTGCAGCTGCTCATGCGTACGCTAATTAATGCTGTGAATGCGGGGCATGGAGGGAAATGGGCGCATGCAAAAGGGTGTATATGCAGACTAATTAGAGAAATACTGAAAAAAGTTATGCGCAGACAAAAGAGGACTGGAGGGAGTACTTCTCATGTTCCTATTACGATTAAGGAATATGTGGTTATCCTCAAAAAAGAAAAGTCATTCGCGCTTCCGCATGCACGAGAATTTGGTTCTGCTCACAATATGGATGATAGCTGGAGGATGAAGTGATCCCAGAGGCATGCTAGCATGGGAGTGTAATCATGTTCCTACTACTCCTAGTAGTAGTAGTAGTAGTAGTAGTAGTAGTAGTAGTAGTAGTAGTAGTAGTAGTAGTAGTAGTAGTAGTAGTAGTACAACTGTGGTACACTTGATGGTCAAAATACTATTATTCATCATGTCCTCATAGTGAAGTGACAAGACCATGCGCCCGAGGTGACACCAGCCCAAGCGGTGTGTCCGTATTACCAAAGTCAGCCTCACCTTGTGCATTGTGTATTCACTCTCGCCGCCACTGTATAGCATGCCTCGCCTCGTCTCCCTCTCCCTAGCACCACTCAATCTCCATCTCCGTCTCGCCGGAGATCCTGAGGTCACTCTTCATTATCTCACTGTGCCCCCGAATACCCTCGCCTCACTTGCTAGCCGCTGCAGCACCGACAACCTTCTCCTCTGTCAATCAAACCCCCCAAAACCTCACCTTCCAAACTCCAACATGGCCGAACACGAACCGCATAAGATCCATATGAGCCGTGATTGGAGCAATCTCCCCAGTGACGTCCTCGGCCTCTGTTGTTCGTGTATGGATATGTTGAGCGCCCCGTAGTTGGTCGCAAGCTCGAGGGGCATGCACACGGCCATCATCGAAGCGAGGCCAAAGCTTTTCAAGATACCCTGATTGCTGCTATCTGGTCTTGTGAGATTTGCTCACCATGATATGGAGGCGTACATGATGCCCCTCGACTTCAATCCGATCTCCATTAGCCGAAACTTCTTTGCAGGTATGTAGTGGGTCGCCATACATCATTTCCCTCGACTTCGATCCAATCACCATCACCCGAAACTTCTTGGCAGGTATGTACTAGGTAGGCATGAACTCCCACTGGATGGCTGCCTTCAGAGAAGATGGTAAAAAGTTGGTGCTCGTGAACTTCCAGACCTCCCATGAGATTATCCTTCCTCCGTTGGATTATATAGAGTTTTACCATCGCAGTCCTAGTCATCTAGATTACCACGTCAGTTGGACGGACCTTGTTTTGTAGAAGATTGTAATCTTCCAAGTGCCCACACGACATGAGAATTACGCAGACTTCAAGCTAATTGCCTTGTTCGACCACGGACTCACCTATCTTTACGCCGGTGCCTTCTTTAGTTGGAGACAACTCAGCTCGCAGTGGATCATCGTCAAAGCTGATACACACTTCTGTGATGCTATTGAACACAATGGCATCATCTACGCGATTGACATAGCGGATGGCACCACGTATTGCTGGGACGACGCGTGTAAGTTGTTTTCATCTGATGTTAATGATGATGCCATGACACTGTTAGACTTTTTGTGATGATTGGCATATCCTTGTTTGAGCAGAATTTGAGTAGAACTATGGCAATGTATTAGAGACGCCGGAAATCAGCTATATTTGGAATGAGTTAATTCATGTGATTGTGATCATGTCATTACAGCCAATTTGTACCCCTGAATAATCAAACAGTTAGGAATATATGGATATTCTCCTTATTTTACTGTAATCTATATACTACTACTAAATATGAGTGTGTATCAATGGCCATGTTGGTTTCCTCATTTCCATGATGTAGAAACATGCACCACATTGTTGGTTTCATCTAACCATACATTAAGGAAGTAAATGTGCATATGGAGAACTCTATATTTGGAAGTAGTGAAATCCTGTAATGATTACCATGTGTACATACCTATATTCGCCCTTCAGCAATCAATGGCTAGAATAATATCCTAAATTTTTGCCTATAGAACACGAGTATATAACAATGCATGGTCTGTTAGTTACCTTGAAGAATTTGTTTGTGAGGACAGAACATGATTCCATAACATGCATGACATGCTAGTTCCTGTGAAGAACCGATTGCGAGATAACATGAGTTTAACCATGCATGGCACTTCTATATTTTCGAACCCAGTATACATTTCCCTTTATTTTCCTCTCAGTTCCAGTAAGGACATATCAATGTTGTTTCTTGCATTATCCTACTCATACTCTGAACAATGTTGATCTTACATTAACAATGCCAGTCCTTTTTGATATGATGAAGTGTCCCTACAGTTACTGCCCATTGTAATCACACCACCTTTGCCAAAAATAGGGAAGCAGAACCGGTTCCTCGCTCGATCAGACGACGGCAAAAGACTAATGATCATTCGGAGACATGAGCCAGAAAAGTTATATTGCAAAATCCCCACTGTATACAAGCACCGTGAAATACGTGAGTATCCGGTAAGTGGCTGTTACGTCTATGAGCAGGATACCAGCGTGTTGGGGCCTTTAGGATCTTTTAGGTCGAGGTGGGTAAACAGCCTTGGTTCACACTCTCCGTTTCTCGGACTCAATTATCCGATTAACCAGGAGATCACCGTTGGAAAGGACCTTGATGGCAGAGAGGCTCTGTTTGCTATGGAAAACTGTGTCTACTCGGCAAGCCCTAGGAGTTCGGGATCAAACTCCCATGATTGTCAATGATACAGCCTGCAGCCAAAAGAAGGTGAGAATGACAAAGGCATCCGGATTAACTTTGATCCTTGGATGTCTCAATTATGACAGGCAGTGATGTGGTTCAAGCCTTCAGGTTGATAGGTAATTGGGCTGTTGCGTCGAAAGGGTGGAGTACTGGTGTCTCCAGATCATTGGTCGCTGAAGCGGGGCTGCAAATTATGATGGTGTTGGATCATCTCTTAGAATGACTTTGTTGTCTTTGCAGCTTGTTCTGGATGGGTAGTTCTTTCTTTTGTTATGCATATTCCTTGTCATTTGGTCATCCTCGTCTATGTCACTCTTACTATGTAATAGTTGCCTCTATTTAGAATGTCATTCTCGTCTGGATCACGAGAGTCTGAGCGCTGTAGATGGGTGCATTTTGGTGGTGTAGCAAGACTTCTTATGAACTATCAGTCTTGCTGTTTATGTCAGTAGTAGTCACTAGTCAGTGTTTGAATGTTGTGTATGTCGTTGTTTAGAACTGTTTATTGTCTCGAACTACTAGTGGGATAAATGAGGGCATCACCATTCTCCAGTGTTCAGAGTGTATCTCCTTTTTTCAAGTTATATAATTTGAGCTCAGTGTCTTTTCAATGATGTACACTTGTTTGGGCCAGTGAGGTGTTATTGAATATGGGCCGAGTAGTAACGCAATTCCAAATAGGTCAATTATGACTCTCAGGGCGGGCTCTCAAAAGATCCTCAAAAAAAGGTCAGGCTCTCCAAAAAAAAGAATAAGGACTCTTAGGCCGACATGTGGGCGCCACCTGTGTTTTCGTGCACTTGCGCGGCGAGAGCATATTGGTGCGTGTTCGAAATTCAAGCTACCTTTTGATCCCCAATCTCTGGCCCCTCCCCCACCTTTGTAATCTTGATTCCTACTCCAGTTCCCCCAAATCCCCCTCCTGTACTCCCTGTACTCAAGTTCACTATCATGTCGCCGGTCAACGCGGATCTCTGATCTAGAGATCCTGAGGTCCGTCCTGCCTTCGGTCACTGCGTGCTGTCGCTCAATAGTGGTATGGCGGCGCATGACGACCAGTTTGCCAGCAAAGTGCTGATGGTAACTGTCGGTGTCAAAACCGGCGGATCTTGGGTAGGGTGTCCCAAACTGTGCGTCTAGGCCGGATGGTAACAGGAGGCAGGGGACACAATGTTTTACCTAGGTTTGGGCCCTCTTAATGGAGGTAAAACCCTACGTCCTGCTTGATTAATATTGATGATATGGGTAGTACAAGAGTAGATCTACCACGAGATCAGAGAGGCTAAACCCTAGAAGCTAGCCTATGGTATGATTGTCTGTTGTCCTACGGACTAAAACCCTCCGGTTTATATACACACCGAAGAGGGTTAGGGTTACACAAGGTCGGTTACAAAGGAGGAGATATCCATATCCGTGTCACCTAGCTTGCCTTCCACGCCAAGTAGAGTCCTATCTGGACACGAGACGAAGTCTTCAATCTTGTATCTTCATAGTCTAACAGTTCGGCCAATGGAGATAGTCCGGCTGTCCGCAGACCCCCTAATCTAGGACTCCCTCAGTAGCCCCTGAACCAGGCTCCAATGACGTTGAGTCCGGCGCGCAGTATTGTCTTCGGCATTGCAAGGCGGGTTCCTCCTCCGAATACATCACAGAGGAATTTGAATATGAGGATAGTGTTCGATCCTGCAACATAAGTTCCACATACTTCCGTAGAGAGAATAATATTTTCGCAAATCTAATTTGCTGACTTGTTTTGACAGTATGACGTTATGTCATGGCCCGGTGATTATTCGAACCGTTTCCTTTAACTAGCCCCGCATATAACGCGAGGAAGTTTTTCGACATGTCTTATCAAAGCAGAGATCGTGTCCCCTTATTACGGGATTCTCATCAATACGGGCGTGGATAACCCAACCGCGCCATCAATTACGGCGCTTGGGGGATGAGCGAGTTTTACCAGGCAAGTGGGGATGCTTAGCTTCGTCCGCCCATATAAAGGGATAAGGATTCACCTTCCTATCCACGCCTTGTTCCTCCTTTGCTCATCTATTTTCGCACACTCGAGCTCTAACGCCCAAGTCCGCACTTCCCACCTCAACCTTCTCCAACCATGTCCGGAGCGGGAGGCAGGTGGATGGTCTCCTCCATCACGCACGGAGACATCATGAAATTGAGGAGAGCCGGATACCTGCCCGACGACATCGTGCACCGGCTCCCAGACGAGGGGCGGCTCATCACCACCCCCAGGCCCCATGAGACGGTAGTGTTCCTCACCCATTTCCTCCGCGGACTGGGATTCCCTCTCCATCCATTCGTCTGGGGGCTCATGTTCTATTACGGCCTGGATTTCCACGATCTGGCCCCGAACTTCATCCTCAACATCTCGGCGTTTATCATCGTGTGCGAGGCCTTCCTCCGCATCAAGCCCCACTTCGGCTTATGGTTCAAGACCTTCAATGTCAAGCCAAAGGTTGTGGGCGGGCGCCAGGCGGAGTACGGAGGCGCCATGGTGGGCAAGATGCCCAACGTAACATGGCTCAAGGGCTCCTTTGTGGAAACCATAAAGGGGTGACAATTGGGGTGGTTCTACATCACCGAGCCGCGCGACCCTGGATGGGTAGCGGCCCCCGAGTTCCGATCTGGCATCCCCATGCGTCTTACTTCCTGGAAAGAGAAGGGCCTGTCCTGGGGTAGTTTGGGAGAGCTGACCGGACTCCAAACATGTATTCAAAACATGCTAAAAAAGAAGCTCAAACTTGTCAACGTGGTCCAGGTCATGCTCCACCGCCGGATCCTCCCGTGCCAACAATGGGAGTTCAACTTGTGGGAGTTCGACCCGGCGCAGCACCGAACTCTGAATAGGCTCTTCGACACGACTCATGAAGATGCCTGGAGGGTGCTCTTCAAAAGCGCCGAGGTCCCCCCTCCTATTACTAAGGATCGCAGATTCAGCGCGAAGCGCCAAGCCAGTGTGGTAAGTTGCTTTACCTTTCACATGATACTTATTTTTTATAGATTGACTCCATGCGAGATCTAAACTCCCGTACCTTTCACAGGACTGGTAGGAGACGGCCGGACAGATGGACTGTCTGGCTCCTTTTCCCGAACGCCCCGCAGATGCTCTTCTGGCAAAGATGCTGACTCCGGCCCCTTATACGGTGCCGGAGAAGACCAAGAAGGCCAAGGGAACCCGAAAGAGTTCCCGACGCCAGGCGTCGTCGGACTCACCGTCCGATGACTCTACGGCGAACTCTTCCCCCGAAGACGAGGAAGAAGAAGAAAATGCTCCCCCACCGGCTGGGGGAGATAAGAAAAGGAAGGCCGCCCCAACTGGGGGGGCCAAAGGGTCCAAGAAGGGAAGGACTCTCTTTCCGGACAGTTCCACCGCCGCCGACGAAGAAGAAGACGAGTGGTTGCCCAGGGCCAAGCCCCCGGGGAGATCGTAAGTATTCGGATACCAGAGTAACTCATAGAATTCCTTTGTTGCACTATTTTCCCTAACGCTGAACATAATTATGTAGGCCGCCACGAGCCAGTATCGATGTATCATCGGACGGCTCCCTGGCTCGTCGGACATGGATAGCGATCTAGTCCCGACCGCCACCTCCCCTCATCCTACCGACGACGCCGAGGTGCTGTCTCGAGAGGCACCAGACCAAGGGGAGACAGTCCCGGAGGCGCCTCAAGATGACCTTCCGGACTCCGGAGCTGAAGGGACGGGGCCCCTAAGAGCTCCGAGTTCGGCCCTCAGCCGAACACGGCGCCGGAACCTCCAGCGGTTCCAGGCTCGGGCAGGCGGCCTCCTTCTAAGAGGGGCAAGACGCCTGTGCCGATGACCTCTGTCCATCCAGAGGCGCTGGACCGTCTGTTGGAAGCGCTTCGCAGCACTTCCATCGACGAGGAGCACCGTACTGTTATGAGTGCGGTGGTCTAGAAGGTTCGGTCCGCCAAGAGCGGGTTGACTGAAGCCTGTGCCAACCTTCCAACAGACTTCGAGGTAAGTGTTTTAAAATGTAGTAGAAATATTACCACATAGACAGTAGCCCCTGATGCTTTGATCAGTGTTCACAAGGAAAATCCGAACAGAGGATCAAATAATATCGCAGGAGTCTAATATGAGTATGTCAATATGCATATGTAGGCTTCGCTGCTGGCGTCCGCCGCACTGACTGCGGAGGTCGCCATACTAAAGCAGGACCTCGAGGGGTCCAGGAAAGAGCTCGGCCTTGTCAAGAGTCAGCTTGAGGAGAACAAGGGTAAGTAATACCCTGTCTATAGATATGTATATATAAAAGAAGACACGATTGCAAAAATGACAGGATCATCGTATATTCGCCAGGGGCCACGACCGAGGTGGCGACCCTGAAGCAAGCACTAACCAAGGCCAAAGATAACACAGCCAAGGAGCGCACCGAGCGAGAGAAGCACGAGGCTCGGGTGGGCAAGGTGCAGCAAGAGCTCCAGGTTCTCGTGGCGAAGCACAAGGGATTGGAGCTTGACTCGAAGACGCGGGAGTCTGAGCTTGCCGCGGCCCTCAAGAGCGCAAAAGGTGCGAAGGCCGAAGCCCAAAAGGTCCTCTAGGAGATCGACGCAATGAAGAAGATAGCGGCGGGTAAGGATTTCTATATGCAAAGCAAGCATGTAAAAGTAAATTACCGATTACTTACCCGAATCTGGAGCTCTCCAGGCGCATTCGCAGATTTGCCCCGCAGTGTGTCCGATGCCGCACAATTTTACCAGGCCGAGGATGGAAGCTCAACGGAGAAGCTGTTCTGGTCTCAGTATGTTGAGGCCGGACACCCGGTGCTAATGAGTGACCAGCTGAAGCAGATGGTCGAGCTACATAAGGCGGCCGATCAGGCCATGAAGGTCTTTATAGTCCGGCTGTGGCCTGGCGACGCCCTTCTGAACAGCTTCTTCGGCCTGGTAAGGCGGCTTGTGGATGCCTACCCACGGCTGGAGGTCGTCAAGCGATCTGTCTGCATTGAAGGTGCACACGGGGCTTTCGCCCGTGTGAAATTGGAGTGGGTCAAGCTAGACGCCATGAACCTGATCAAGGAGGGGCCATCGGAGGGCAAGGAGCACCGCCACCCTGAGATGTACTACGAGGGTGTTCTACCGGGTGCCCGTCTCATAGCGGACGAGTGTTCAAAAGATGTAATATTTGAGTGAGACTTGCTCGTTTTATCCTGTATTTATGAAAACTTGTTTCATATGCGCTATGCAATGCTTGTTTGAATTTAAAATATTACCTTCTGTTTGGCTGTTAATCCAATCCGAGAGATGGCTAGTCCTCGGCTTCTGCCCCCATGCCACGAGTGCTGGGGTGTTCGGGATAAACCTGAGCACTCTTGTTCCCATGTTTGGGTCCTTCGAGGGCGGTGCTCAACATAGCGAACAAGGCAACCGGACTAATAATGCTTTATCACTCTCACTTAGCCATAGAATTCTATAATTTTAAATTTTGGCGAAGCCCCTGGTATTCGGAAGGCCGAATTTGGGGCGCGATACACGCCTTTAAGCCGGACAGGGCCGGCCCCTCGCTCTAAGCGGCATAAGTCTTTAGGGACTTGAAAATCCTCACCGAACAGCGACCGGTCTCTCGCCTTATCATGACAGTCAGTTTTAGCTTTCTCTACTAAGGTGCTGAACCCAGCAGAACCGTGCACAATCGCAGTAGTTCTCCTAGCGCTACCTTAGACGATAGAGCGGAACGTAAGGTACCGAAACATAGGAGCCGGGCAAACCCAACATTTGACCAAAGACATGATTAGGAGCTGATGCATATAATGCTATAAGTTTGGGTTGCTGCACTTGTGAAAGTGTTCGGAGTTTTCACACCGCATTGTGGGGTACGTAAGCCCCTGGTGTATTGCCGTACCAAAGTGTACGGTTGCAAGGCGTCATTAATGAACACATAGATATATATAACAAGAATGCAATAATAGTCATAATGTCATGCATTGTTTATTCAAAAAATTGCGTTAAAGCAGAGTGATACAGATAGTGCGATATGCAAAGAGTAGGACTGTGTCCCTTCCAAGGGCAAGCTGAGGAATGATATTACATCGAATATTTCTCTCGTTACTGTAATCCACCTGGAAATTTCATGGTATGACGTAGCTGTCTGCCTCCTTGGTTGCTGCATCATGTGTTCGGCAATAGTGCTGCCGAATAGTGTTTCCAGAGATTAAAGTCCTGAAAAAAATAAAAATAACCAAACGGGAAGCCCCTAGTGCGGTTTAAGCCGCGTCTTGGGGCGTGCCGCAGTTGTGCCCATGGTATTTTTAATGCGTAATTATGTATGCATGGCACGAGTTTCACTGTCGGGCTGGGATTGGGGGTGTCCGCCGTATTGCTACGCGAGCTCAGATCGCGCCAGGCGGTCTATTTGCCGATTGCTCCGAGCGCGCTTGAAGGTGTCCGGGTCTTGAAATGCCGAACTGGTGGGTTGCCTTGAGAGGCTGTTTTGCGCTTCTGCTGCGAGGGCCACAGTGTGCTCCTCTATCCGGAGAGAGCACTCTGTGTTTCCATTGACTTTAATAACCCCGCGAGGTCCTGGAATCTTGAGCTTGGGGTGTGCATAATGTGGTACCGCATTGAATCTCGCAAATGCGGTTTGCCTGAGCAGTGCATGATAACCACTGCGGAACGAGACTATATCGAAGATTAACTCTTCGCTTCGGAAGTTATCCTGGGATCCGAAGACCATTTCCAGTGTAATTGAGCTTGTGCAATGGGCCTCTACACCTGGAATGACGCCTTTAAAGGTCATTTTTGTGGGTTTGATCCTTGAGGGGTCTATACCCATTTTGCGCACTGTGTCCTGATAAAGCAGGTTCAGGCTGCTGCCGCCATCCATAAGGACTCGAGTGAGGTGAAATCCGTCATTGATTGGGTCTAGGACCAGTGCGGCGAATCCGCCATGACGGATACTAGTGGGGTGGTCCCTGCGATCGAAGGTGATCGGACAGGAGGACCAAGGGTTGAACTTTGGGGCGACTGGCTCCAAAGCATATACTTCCCTGAGCGCACGCTTCCGCTCCCTCTTGGGATGTGGGTTGCGTATATCATGTTCACCATCCGCACTTGTTGGGGAAACCTCTTCTGTCCTCGGTGTGCGGCTGCCGGGGCTCCTCCTCGTCATTGCTATGCGGCCCCTTGTCCTTGTTTTCGGCAATTAACTTGCCGGCCTGCTTGAACACCCAACAACCCTGTTGGTGTGATTGGCTGGCTTGTTTGGGGTGCTGTGTATTTGACACGAGTGATCGAGTATACTGTTAATGCGGTGCTTACATTTGTTGCGACGTTACCTGCTATTGCCGTCCTTGGTATCGGAGGTACCATGGTTCTTTGATATGTTATTACTGCGAGCCAGCCAACTGTCTTCTCCCGCACAAAAGCAGGTCATGAGCATCGTGAGAGCTGCCATAGATTTCAGCTTTTCCTGACCAAGGTGCCGGGCTAGCCACTCGTCTCGGATGTTGTGTTTGAAAGCCGCTAAGGCCTCTGCATCCGGACAGTCGACAATTTGATTTTTCCTTGTAAGGAACCGAGTCCAGAATTGCCTGGCCGACTCTTCTGGCTGCTGAATTATGTGGTTCAAGTCATCGGCGTCTGGTGGTCACACATAAGTGCCCTGAAAGTTGTCGAGAAATGCGGCTTCCAGATCTTCCCAACAGTTGATGGAGTCCGCTGGCAAGCTGTTAAGCCAATGCCGCACTGGTCCTTTGAGCTTTAGTGGGAGATATTTGATGGCGTATAAGTCATCACCGCGGGCCATGTGGATGTGGAGGAGGAAATCCTCCATCCATACTGCGGGATCTGTTGTGCCGTCGTATGATTCAATATTTATAGGTTTGAGACCTTCTAGGAATTGATGATCCATTACTTCGTCTGTGAAGCATAAGGGGTGTGTGGCGCCTCTGTATTGGGCTATATCGCGACGCAGCTCGAATGGGTCTTGCCCGCTATGTTCGGCCCGACCGGATTTGCTTTTACTATATCCGGCGTGACGTTTATCGTCTCACAGAGTTGTGCGCCCTCGTGATCCGTAGATCGATCTTGCATGATTTGCTTTGTCCTCCAATATGTCTCGCAGGTCTGGCATATCTCCCCATGCCTTTTTATTTAAATGGTGTCGGGGTGGAGGCCGAGTTTTTGGCTGGAATGTCTCTCTATCACGGCCACAAGGTGGCCGATCAGCCGTATCATACGCTTCTTCCTCCAGTCGGGGTAGTAAACTGCACTTTGGTTAATTCTTGGAGGGGCGCTCGAGTTTATATTCCTCGGTCGTGAGGACTTCAGTCTATCTGTCAGCTAGCAGATCTCGATCAGCTTGAAGTTGTTGCTGCTTTTTCTTCAGGCTATTTGCCGTGGCCATAAGCCGGCGCTTGAAGCGCTCTTGTTCGACGGGATCCTCTGGTACAGTGAATTCATCGTCGCCGAGGCTTGCCTCGTCTTCAGAGGGGGGCATGTAATTGTCATCCTCCTGCTCTCTGTCTGCCGCTCTCTCAGGAGGGCTGGCTCCTCCATCCTCCTGCTCTAAATTTTGCTTGAGGGGATTGTTGTTGTCTTCGCCACTATCCGGAGTGTTATTATCTCCTGTGCCGGTATCACCACTTTTGCTTTGGCGGGACTTAGAGCGGCGCCGCTGACATCGGCGCTTGGGCTGCTTCTTGGAGGGGTCATCCTCCGTTATCTCGTCGCCATTGCCTTCTTTGGGTGTATCCACCATGTATATGTCATATGACGAGGTGGCTTTCCAGTGCCCTATAGGTGCTGGTTCATGTTCGTCTCCTACATTGTCGTCCATACCGTCGATGTCTTCGGAGTCGAAGCCGAGCATGTCGGTTAAATCATCGACAGTGGCTACGAAGTGGGTGGTGGGTGGGCGTCGAATTTCTTCGTCGTCCGCATCCCAATCCTGTTGGCCATAGTCCGGCCAGGGCTCTCCTGACAAAGAGAGAGATTTTAGTGAATTCAGAATGTCGCCAAAGGGAGAGTGTTGAAAGATATCTGCATCGGTGAATTCCATGATCGGCGCCCAATCAGATTCGATTGGCAGGGGCGCGGACGGTTCGGAGTCCGGAAAAGAGTCCGGCACCTTGGGGTCACAGGCTTCGCAGAGGATTAGGCTGGTGTTCGGCTCGATCGCCATTGAGACTGCAGCTCCTGAGGCGGTGTCTAGCCACCCGTCCTCGATTGGCGCAGTTGGCTCCGAGCTAAGGGTCGGAGCTGATGTGAGCGCGGCCTCTGGGGTACTGTTCGGCAGTAGAGCTAGGTCATACCCATCGTGACAGTACAGCACGCCCGGCTGTGGCTCGAACCCATCGAAGATCAAGTCTCCGCGGATGTCGGTCGTGTAGTTCAAACTTCCAAATCTGACCTGATGGCCAGGGGCGTAGCTTTCAATCTGCTCCAGATGGCCAAGCAAATTAGCCCGCAGTGCAAAGCCGCCGAACACGAAGATCTGTCCAGGGAGAAAGGTCTCACCCTGGACCGCATCGTTCTTGATGATCGGAGGGGCCATCGGTCCTAAAGGTGAATACACAGAGGAACTCTCAATGAAAGCACCAATGTCGGTGTCAAAACCGGCGGATCTTGGTAGGGGGTCCCGAACTGTGCGTCTAGGACGGATGGTAACAGGAGGCAGAGGACATAACGTTTTACCCAGCTTCGGGCCCTCTTAATGGAGGTAAAACCCTACGTCCTGCTTGATTAATATTGATGATATGGATAGTGCAAGAGTAGATCTACCGCAAGATCAGAGAGGCTAAACCCTAGAAGCTAGCCTATGGTATGATTGTCTGTTGTCCTACGGACTAAAACCCTCTGGTTTACATGGACACCGGAGAGGGTTAGGGTTACACAAGGTCGGTTACAAAGGAGGAGATATCCATATCCGTGTTGCCTAGATTGCCTTCCACGCCAAGTAGAGTCCTATCCGGACACGAGACGAAGTCTTCAATCTTCTATCTTCATAGTCTAACAGTCCGGCCAATGGAGATAGTCTGGCTGTCCGGAGACCCCCTAATCCAGGACTCCCTCAATAACCATCAACGGCGACCAGCCTCCCGTCTCGTCGGACGACATTGTAAAATCTCTTAGTATTGCACATGGCATCCAAATAAGTGACTTGCTCGTCGAAGTCTGTCCGCCACCGACTGATTTCTTCCTCAGGTTCCAGACAACTTTCGGCCACGGTCATGTGTTCGAATCTTCTCGGCATTTGTTTTGCGATGGCGCGCTGGTGAGCTTTGATCGGTGGCACCTAGGATGGAGCTCGGTGCCGTCTGAGCTTGAGTTTTTAACAACGCTTGCCTTCCACGGCATGCCTCGACGTGCTTGGAACAGCGAGCCCATGAAGGAGCTTATCAACAACCTTGGAGGTGAGCCCGTAAGTATGTTTGTTCCTCTAGACAGTTGGGCTTTGGCGGTTATGGCATGGATGAAGAAGCCGTCCACCATACCGAAGGTGATTGGTGTTCAGATACCGCTGCAGGAACCGGGGTTTTACTATTCGTCGCCACCAAGGCCGACGTGGACCACGTTAGGGATGTACCTGTATCGAGTGTTCGGGCATGTCGAAGAAGTGGTCAATCCATATATCGAAGTCCTGCCGCCACCGCTGGTGCCAGGATCCGTCGACGACGTCCATTACAGGAGTCAACGTCAGACTTTCCCCGTGTTGCTCGGAACTTGGATGGCACAGGGCCTACTCCAGTGCGCGGCGGGGGCCACTGCTTCTTTGGGAGAAGAGGCATGGCTGGCTGCCTGGATGTGCTCTAATTTGAGGTAACAACTGAATCTTATCAGATACTAGTTAAATCCAAGCTATGGGTGTGAAGCACTGACGTGCCAGTACATTTGATTGTGACCTGTTCTAATTTTGTACCTGAACTTTTTTAGAAAGGGTTGTACGTCAACTTAATGTGCTAGCAGAACTTATTGTGTTGTCTATCTATTTTCTTTGCATGACATTCAAGATATTTCCCTGTCATTGATAAAGACGATGAACCATTATGTACAAGTTCGTTGGTTTCAACATAGCCCAACCCGTAGTGATCCACTCCTTCCATCCTCATTGTATGCAAGTTCAGTGTGCTATGATGTTCTATATGATTGTGTCAACTATATAAGTTTTTACCGAGCATCAGCAATGCATATGGCTGAAAGATGTATTTACGAGCATCGACCGATAGGTCTCTCTCTCTCTCTCAACACACACACAAATACACGCACACACGCACAAGTGGCACCCGTTGAATTATTTCTTTCCTCGTGAGAGCTTTTAATTAGGTTCCACTGTAATCTTACTTTTTTCTTAAGTTATTAATTGAGCTCAGTGACTTCAGAAAGTTGTATAGAAGCCTTGTTTGGGCCTTTCCGGCGTCGCTGAATGTGGGCTGGGTAGCCATGTTAGGTTGTACTGTGCTACACAGGCCTTTTTTCAGCATCAGCAATGCAATTGGGCCGACAGTTGTACACAATATCCAGGTCAACTTGTTATTCTCCGCCCCGCTGGGCTACAAACATTCGTAGGAGGTATGCATTAGGCTTAACAATAAAATGGACTTTAAGAAATAATAAATCGGATGTAATTATAATAACTATGCAGTAACTATAAAAATGCACCAAACGGGTAGTTAGTTTAGAAAAACATTATTTTTGGAATTTGAAAATTTTAATTCCATTACTTGTTGCGCGTGCAATATTTCGTTGGATTTTAATGCAATACAACTTTATTTTGAAATTATATTTAATCTGACTAGAAATTTCGGATAAAAATATTTCGGATCCCATAAAAATGTGGGATTTTTTTTAATTCTGTTTTGAGCTGTTGGTTGAGATTAATAATCGTTGTCCTAGCAAGAAAATGGGTTGTACTTTTAACACACTGTAAATGGTTGTAGTAAATTCCATTAGAATTAAAAAATGGGATGTACTTTCTTACAAATCCCAAATGGGCTATATGTTCTCTGCCACACACTTGTGGGCCTTCTAAGTAGACGCGTCCCCTAAAAAAACTATGTTGATGCGTATGCAAGGTTTTGTCAACACCACACGGTTCTGGCAGCTGTGGCCGTTGGATGTCCATCCAATGAATGTCATGCTTCTTCTTCAATCTCGGATATTCTTGCTTCAGCCGCCCAAAAAATGATTCCTCCCCCTGTCATTTGGGCGCACCGTTTCGGAGGCTGACCCGTGGGCCTACTAAGTTGACGCGTACCAAGGGCTTTGTCAACTTAGTCAATATAAATGATTCTAGCCACAATGACCATACGATGTCCATCCAATGACCGTAGTGCTTCTTCAACCTCTGGTCTTCTTGCTCCAGATGCCCAAAGCAGCGCCGGTCGTGTTGCGTGCTCCTGCCTCCCGTGGCCGGCTGTGATGCCGCGGAGGCCTCACCGCCCCCTACTACTCCCACCGCTGGACAGGCCATCCCTCTACTCACCCACACCCCCTGTTATTCTGTGGCGATGGCAGCCTCACACCGCAGCCGAACCAGTGAACCCTCGTACTCCTCTCCGCGCGGGCTTCCACTACCGCGTCTTCCCTGGCTCCGCATCGTCCCCTTCCTAGTCCTCGCCATCGTCCACCTCCCTGGTGCTCTTGGCGCGGCATGGTCAATGTGGTCAAGGAACTGCTGCCATCGAACATGGACTGTACGTGGAGAGGCTGACAGCTGGGTCCATGACGGCAGCAAGGAAGTTCCTCCTTATTATGAGGAAAATAATGATTCCTCCACATGACAGCTGGGACCCACCGGATGGGCCACCATATTGCGCGAAAAAATGTTCCCCCCGCTGTTAGCTCGGACCCACCTGAAGTGCCTCCTTATTACGTACAAAAAAATGAATACTCCACCTACTAGTCAGGACCCACCTTGGGGGAGGCTGACTTGTGGGCCTCCTACGTTGATGGGGACGGAGTGCTTTGTCAACTTAGTCAATATGAACGATTCTAGCTCTAGTGACCGTATGATGTCTATCCAACGGCCATAGTGCTTCTTCAACCTCTGGTCTTCTGGCTCCAGCCGCCCAAGGCAGTGCCGGTCGTGCCGCATGCTCCTGGCTCCCGTGGCCAGCTGTGCTGCCACGGAGGCCTCATCGCCCCTACTATTCCCACCGCTGGCGAGGCCCTGCGGTGACGGCAGCCTCACACCGCAGCCGAACTAGTGAACCCTCGTACTCCTCTCCTCGCGGGCTTCCACTGTCGCATCTTCCCCGGCTCCATGTCATCCCCTTCCTAGGCCTCGCCGTCGTCCACCGCCCTGGTGCTCTCGGTGCGGCGTGGTCAACGTGGTCAAGGAACGGCTTCCATCGGACGTGGACTGTACGTGGAGAGGCTGACAGATGGGTCCACGGCCGTAGCAAGGAAGTGCCTCCTTATTACGCGCAAAATAATTATTCCTCCACCTGAAAGCGGGGACCCACCAGACGAGCCATCGTATTTCGCGAAAAAACGTTTCCCCCTGACTGCAGGGACCCACCAGCTACATCTTCGCACGCGAGGAAGTGTGTCCGGGCAAAAAAACGATTCGCCCCCCTGACTGTTGTGACCCACCAACAACATCTTCGCACGCAAGGAAGTGTTTGATAGTCGGAACCCACCTGGTCGAAGCGTATGTAGCATTGTCATTCTGGTCGTGAACATGTACGTACATACTGGTCGATGTAGAGGCACGCACGTGTCATAGTAGAGGCGCGCACGTGTTGTAGTAGAGGCGCACATGTAGCATGTACACGTACGTACAGCGGCCAGTGTACAAGAAAGAAAATACGGCCACGTACGTACATACGGGCAGGGTCTTGAATGCCTACTCGCGCATACGTACGGCAGGGGCTCGTGTACATGGTTGGGTCAAAATGGAGAAAATGCGTCGTCGTCGTGTTCATGGGGAGCCAACCGGCTGGGTCAGAACGAAATGCGTCGTCATGTTCATCGGGAGGGCTTGGACGGAACAGCCGATGGAAACGAGGCTTGGCGTACCGCAGAATGGAAGAAACGGCCTTGTGTTCGACCGGCCGCATTCGAAATGGGATACTGTTCATGGGGAGGGGTCTGGCGTACCGCAAAACGGAGGAAATGGACCTCCTACGGTCGAAATGGGGGTCTTGTTGATCGGGAGGGGTGTGGCGCACCGCAAAACGGAGGAAACGGACTTGTGTTGGAGCGCTACGATCGAAACGGGGGTCCTGTTCATCGGGAGGGGTGTGGCGTACCGCAAAACAGCACTCCACAGGATACTGTTCATCTGCACCGTCATCCCCCTCCAGCCTCCACGGGCTATTGTTCATCCATCGTCAACCACCTCCAGCCTCCACCTGCGACTGTTCATCCACGGGCTCCTGTTCATCCAGCCTCCACCGCGGGCTACTCCACCGGCTACCGATCAACCAGCCCTCTCCACGGGCTCCTGTTCAACCACCCCTCCACGGGCTACTGTTCATCTAGCCCTCCACCGTCTACTGTTCATCCAGCCCTCCACGGGGTGGTCCTGTGCATCCAGCCCTCCACAGGGTCCTGTTCATCCAGCCCCAACCGGCTCGATCGATCGTGGTCCTGTTCATCCAGAGGCAACACCATGGGGTCCTGTTCATCCACCCCCACTGGGAATTGTTCATCCAAACCCCCCAGCAACGATCACTTTTCATCTAGAGGCAACACCACGGGGTTCTATTCATCCACCCCCACCGGGAACTGTTCATCCAAACCCCCAGCAATGCTCACTGTTCATCCAGAGGCATCATCAATCATCTTCAGTTAGCAGCAGTAGCGAAGGAATCGCTCGATCGGGTTCAGTAAACAGCCATCGACCGATCGGTCGGGGTTCAGTAACGCGTAGCCTGCAGTGCAATCGCTCGGGTTTAGTTAGAGCCCAACGCCTCATGATGTCTACTACACAACCTTCTTCTTGTAGACGTTGTTGGGCCTCCAAGTGCAGAGGTTAGTAGGACAGTAGCAAATTTCCCTCAAGTGGATGACCGAAGGTTTATCAATCCGTAGGAGGCGTAGGATGAAGATGCTCTCTCTCAAGCAACCCTGCAACCAAATAACAAAGAGTCTCTTGTGTCCCCAACACACCCAATACAATGGTAAATTGTATAGGTGCACTAGTTCGGCGAAGAGATGGTGATACAAGTGCATGGATAGTAGATAAAGGTATTTGTAATCTGAAATTATAAAAACAGCAAGGTAACAAGTGATAAAAGTGAGCGTAAACGGTATTGCAATGCTAGGAAACAAGGCCTAGGGTTCATACTTTCGCTAGTGTAAGTTCCCTCAACAATACTAACATAATTGGATCATAAAACTATCCCTCAACCTGCAACAAAGAGTCACTCCAAATTCACTAATAGCGGAGAACGAATGAAGATCTTATGGTAGGGTACGAAACCACCTCAAAGTTATTCTTTCCAATCAATCCGTTGGGCTATTCCTATAAGTGTCACAAATAGTCCTAGAGTTTGTACTAGAATAACACCTTAAGACACAAATCAACCAAAACCCTAATGTCACCTAGATAGTCCAAGTCACCTCAAGTATCCGTGGGTATGATTATACGATATGCGTCACACAATCTCAGATTCATCTATTCAACCAACACAAAGGACCTCAAAGAGTGCCCCAAAGTTCTACCGGAGAATCGCAACGAAAATGTGTGCCAACCCCTATGCATAGGTTCATGGGAGGAACCCGCAAGTTGGTCACCAAAACATACATCAAGTGGATCACGTCATATCCCATTGTCACCATAGATATCCACGGCAAGACATACATCAAGTGTTCTCAATTCTTTAAAGACTCAATCCGATAAGATAACCCCAAAGGGGAAACTCAATTCATTACAAGAGAGTAGAGGGGGAGGAGAAACATAAGATCCAACTATAATAGCAAAGCTCGCGATACATCAAGATCATATCACCTCAAGAACACGGGAGAGAGAGAGATCAAACACATAGCTACTGGTACATACCCTCAGCCCCGAGGGAGAACTACTCCTTCCTCGTCATGGAGAGCACCGGGATGATGAAGATGGCCACCAGAGAAGGATTGCCCATTTCGGCAGGGTCTCGGAACGGGTCTAGATTGGTTTTCGGTGGCTACGGAGGCTTCTAGCGGCGGAACTCCCGATCTATTGTGCTCCCTGGATGTTTTATGATACGTAGGTATATATGGGTGAAAGGAGTATGTTGGTGGACCGAAGGGGGGGCCACGAGGCAGGGGGCGTGCCCCTACCCTCGTGAGCTCCTCCTTCATCTTCTGACATAGGGTCCATGTCTATCTGGTAGGTTTCCTTCCAAAAATAACTTCTCCAGTTGATTTCGTTCCGTTTCGACTCCATTCGATATTCCTTTTCCTCGAAACACTGAAATAGGCATAAAACAACAAATCTGGGTTGGGCCTCTGGTTAATAGGTTAGTCCCAAAAATAATATAAAAGTGGAAAATAAAGCCCAATATTGCCCAAAACAGTAGATAATATAGCTTGGAGCAATCAAAAATTATAGATACGTTGGAGACGTATCAAGCATCCCCAAGCTTAATTCCTGCTCGTCCTCGAGTAGGTAAATGATAAAAAGAGAATTTTTGATGCGGAGTTCTACTTGGTATAATTTCAATGTAATTCTTCTTAATTGTGGCATGAATATTCAGATCCATAAGATTCAAGACAAAAGTTCATATCGACATAGAAATAATAATACTTCAAGCATACTAACAAAGCAATCATGTCTTCTCAAAATAGCATGGCCAAAGAAAGCTATCCCTACAAAATCATATAGTCTGGCTATGCTCCATCTTCACCACAAAAACTATTTAAATCATGCACAACCCCGATGACAAGCCAAGCAATTGTTTCATACTTTTGATGTTCTCAAACTTTTTCAATCTTCACGCAATATATGAGCGTGAGCCATGGATATAGCAATATAGGTGGAATAGAATGGTGGTTGTGGAGAAGATAAAAAGGAGAAGATAGTCTCACATCTACTAGGCGTATCAACGGGCTATAGAGATGCCCATCAATAGATATCAATGTGAGTTAGTAGGGATTGCCATGCAACGGATGCACTAGAGCTATAAGTATATGAAAGCTCAACAAAAGAAACTAGTGGGTGTGCATCCAACTCACTTGCTCACGAAGACCTAGGGCATTTTGAGGAAGCCCATCATTGGAATATACAAGCCAAGTTCTATAATGAAAGATTCCCACTAGTATATGAAAGTGACAACATAGGAGACTCTCTATCATGAAGATCATGGTGCTACTTTGAAGCAGAAGTGTGGTAAAAGGATAGTAGCATTGCCCCTTCTCTCTTTTTCTCTCATTTTTTTATATTTTTATTTTTATTTTTTGGGCCTTCTCTTTTTTTATGGCCTTTTTTTCTTTTTTTATTTGGGTTTCTTTGGCCTCTTTTATTTATTTATTTTCGTCCGGAGTCTCATCCCGACTTGTGGGGAAATCATAATCTCCATCATCCTTTCCTCACTGGGACAATGCTCTAATGATGATCATCACACTTCTATTTACTTACAACTCAAGAATTACAACTCGATACTTAGAACAAGATATGACTCTATATGAATGCCTCCGTCGGTGTACCGCGATATGCAATGACTCATGAGTGACATGTATGAAAGAATTATGAATGGTGGCTTTGCCACAAATACGATGTCAACTACATGATCATGCTAAGCAATATGACAATGATGGAGTGTGTCATAAACAGAACGGTGGAAAGTTGCATGGAAATATATCTCAGAATGGCTATGGAAATGCCATAATAGGTAGGTATGGTGGCTGTTTTGAGGAAGGTATATGGTGGATTTATGGTACCAGCGAAAGTTGCACGGTACTAGAGAGGCTAGCAATGGTGGAAGGGTGAGAGTGCGTATAATCCATGGACTCAACATTAGTCATAAAGAACTCACATACTTATTGCAAAAATCTATTAGTTATCGAAACAAAGTACTACGCGCATGCTCCTAGGGGGTAGATTGGTAGGAAAAGACCATCGCTTGTCCCCAACCGCCACTCATAAGGAAGACAATCAATAAATAAATCATGCTCCGACTTCATCACATAACGGTTCACCATACGTGCATGCGAAGGGAATCACAAACTTCAACACAAGTATTTCTCAAATTCACAACTAATCAACTAGCATGACTCTAATATCACCATCTCCATATCTCAAAGCAATTATCAAGTATCAAACTTCTCATAGTATTCAACACACTCATAAGAGAATTTTATTCCTTTTCCTCGAAACACTGAAATAGGCATAAAACATCAAATCTGGGCTGGGCCTCCGGTTAATAGCTTAGTCCAAAAAATAATATAAAAGTGGAAAATAAAGCCCAGTATTGCCCAAAACAGTAGACAATATAGCATGGAGCAATCAAAAATTATAGATACGTTGGAGACATATCACCTCACACCACGCGTGTGCGTCTATGATAGAAACACGCATCGCTCGGCCCCGACCACCCACCGTAACCGGGAACACCCCGATATTTTCCTCGCCCTCGCTTCTACCATTGTTTTTTCTGTGATGGACGGCCCAAAGAATGTCATGCAGCTGCGTCTCCGGCCCGCCCAGGATGAAAAGCCCATTTTTTGTCATGATTTTTTGTCATAGAAGTAGGACCCCACCACATCTATGATGATACCGTGTTTTGTCACAATTATTGTCATAGAAGTGTCATAAGTATGACAGGAAAAAATTCGTTCGGCCCAAAATGTCACGGATGTGTCTTTTTTTGTAGTGCTAGGTTAATCTCCTATTCAAGTTTCATCTGCAACGATGTCCGGCCGAGGTTTCCACTACAGCCCCAAACAGTGTGAGATGGGTTCCCAAGCGACCATCCGGGTGCCACTTGGTACACCGTGCCACTGTGCCTAGTGTGTCCCAAGCCTACTTATAGCGGGTGCCACTAGGTAGACTACTAGCATGACCTAAAAACACCAGAAATTAGTTGCAACTCCTGGATAGAGATCAAGGCAATTAATAAGTCGAGAGAGCTTGGAGTGCCCGGAGCCCAATGTGTCGTAGTAACTATCTTGGATCTCAAACACGAAACTCGGTTCCTGAGGATGATCCCAATGGGACAACCCACCATGTACTCCTACATGGCCTCTCATCTCTACCTTTACTAAATTATGTTCACACACTTAGTTCTCAACAATAGGACATGTTCACCACATTCCAATTCATCCCCAATGAATCAGACCTAACACAACTCTAAGAAATAGCAGGAATAACAACAACCATGAATGAGTAGGCACATCATGGCTAAGACAACTCCTACTCATATTAGAGGGTTTCAACTATTTACCATTGCAAAGACTGGTCATGCAGAGGAATGGGTTTAACTACCGCAACATGTTGATAACCCATAAGTATTGGGGATCGCAACAATTTTCGAGGGTAGAGTATTCAACCCAAATTCATTGAGTCGACACAAGAAGCCGAGTTGTCAATTCAACTACACCTAGAGATTAATTATCTGCAGCAAAGTGATGACTAGCAAAGTAGTATGATAGGTTTGATAGTAGTAGCAACAATAATAGTAACAGTAATAATGATAGCAATGATTTTGTAGCAAATGTAATAGTAATGATAGCAGTAGTAACTTAGCAAGAACAATATAGAAGAAATTCATAGGCATTGGATCAGTGAATTTGTTGGATGATATTCATCAGATAACATTCATAACCTACGGCGATATGGCACTAGCTCCTGTTCAAAACTATAATGTAGGCATGTATTCCGTAAATAGTCGTACGTGCTTATGGAAAGAACTTGCATGACATCTTTTTTGTCCTACCCATCCGTGGCAGCGGGGTCCTATTGGAAACTAAGGGATATTAAGGCCTCCTTTTAATAGAGAACAATAACAAAGCATTATCACATAGTGAATACATTAACTTATCAAATTACGGTCATCACCGGAAAGTATCCCGACTTTTGTCAGTCCGGGGTGTACGAATCATAACACGTATGCCGGGGGAAACTGATCCACGAACACCTATGGGGCCGGCGGACCGGGCCCCTTTCGGTTCGGCGGGGGGCGGAGGTCGCACGAAGAGCGGATCGAGGCGAAGCACACGAGCAGTTTACCCAGCTTCGGAGCTCTCCGGAGAGATAACACTCCTACTGCTGCTTGTCTGGTTCAATTATCTTGTGTTCTTGCTCTCGAGAGAGAGCATGGTGTTTTCTGGGCTACGAATGAATCGAAGCGAACTGTCCCAACCCCCTCTACGTTGCGCATGGGCCTCCTTTTATACGCCAAAGGGGTCACCGACAGGTGGGAACGCAGAGGAGGGTACAAACGTAAAAAGAGAGGTGGTTGGTACAGTTGCTTGTACAGTGTACCCTACCTAACCCTGACGGCAGGGGACAAGGGCATTAAATGCCCGTCTGAGTCGCCCAAACAGTGCAGAAAAGGACCGTTAGGGGCGCCACCATTCGCCATGATGGCGATCTTGTCAGCTTCGCATGCCACTGCGCACCGCTGGCTGCACAGCCTCCCGCCACGCGCGCCTGGAGAGGCCCCCAGAGCGACACGTTGGTGGATGCGCTGGAGCACGGGCACAGAGTGGCCGCCTGCCGCGGCAAGCACCTTGCCGCTGTTGTTATCTTGTCGGGTCCGGAAGCTTGTCGCTCTCCGGGCCTCGAGGTACCTTGGTTGGTCTTCCCGGCAAACTCCTCTTGCCGGGGCCTTGTTGCCTTGCCGGAGCGCGTGGCGCGTCGCGGCAAGTTCCATGGAGTGCCTTGGTTGGCCTTCCCGGCAAGCTCCTCTTGCCGGGGCCTTGTCTCCTGAGCTTAAATACTTTGTTCTTGAATGGCTCCAAGGGAACCATGGAGGATCTTGGCGTTCGCCCGGCAAGCCTTGCCGCGGGGTGCTGCAACTGCCCGTGCACAAGTTCGGGGTACTAGGGTACCCCTATTCTAGTACACCGACAGGAGCCCCCGGGCCTGGGCCAGACACGGTGCCGAGCGCTGTTGGGCCAGGCCCAAGACAGGGCACGGGCACACGCAGGCTGGGTCACGCCTAATCTCGCTCCGTATCCACCGCGCTCTCCCATAACGGCACGCGTTGAATGCGGCGTCATGGGAGAGATCGTGGGAGGTTGTTTATTCTGAAGGGCGAAACGTCCGCCCCGTCCCTCTTTATAAGCAGAGGAAACAGGGGCAGTTCGTTCCCCCTCGCTGGTTGCTGCTACTTCATCTTCAAGAAACTCCGCCGCTCCCCCCCTTCTTCTCGAAGCCGAGAGAGCAGCGCTCCGCCCCCCATCGCCACCAGCATCATCACGCCGTCACCACCTCCGCCATGGCCCCGAAAGCCGACAAGGGAAAGGGCGTGAAGTCGGCCGAGGCGCAGCGGCTCGCGGCGCTGCGGAAGGAGCGGGCGGTCTTCTCCCCTCAGCTCGGCGCGAAGGAGCTGAGGGAGTACTTCTTCCTCTTCTGGGCGACGGAGACGCGGGCGCATCCGCGCACGAGGGTACTCCAGGCCGCTGCTTCGGAGCTGGCTCCAAACGGGTACCCGTTCTTCGCGCTATTCTTCTACTGCGGGCTCTGCCCGCCCTTCTCGGAGTTCTTCTATGATATTATGAACACATATGGCTTCCGCCTCCTTGACTTCACCCCCAACGCTGTCCTGACCATGGCAGTTTTCGCACATTTGTGCGAAAACTTTGTCGGAATCCACCCTAGTGTTGCCCTTTTCCGCCACTTCTTCATACCTCGGGTAGAGAGAGGAGAGCCGCTTGCCGGAGGGATTGCCTGGATCTCGAGAGTCGGCAAGAAAGAGGCGTACTTGGAGGGTGAGCTCCGCAGCAAGTGGGAGGAGTGGAGAGAGGAGTCGTGCTGGATCGTTGAGGAGAATCCGCAGCCCTTCACCGCCGTGCGCCAAGCTCCAATAGTGCACGGCAATGACTGGAGCAACGTGGCCCCGGAAGACGAGAGGCTGAAGATTGCCATCACTAGGATTCTTCGCCTCAGGCTTGCCGGGCTCATTGTAGGTGCTGTGGGGGCAGATTTCCTCCGCCGCTGCATTGCCCCCTGCAGGAGAGAGGGAGGCCCGCCTGGGAATTCAAGAATTCGGCGGACATCATGAGGCTGCGGCCGGGCCTCAACTACAACTTCACCGTCCTGGAGCTGGATGCGATGCTCCTGGAGTTGTTCAAACGCGACCCCCAGCACCCATTCACATTGCCGAGGGGCATAGTTCCTTTGTGCAATAACTCTTCGCTTGACCGGATCCGCGCCATGATGTCGTTGTGCGATTCACACGGAATCGTCCCAACTTGGCAAGAGCCTGCGGATGACGTTGTGCGAGCGTTCTTCGACACCTTGGAGGAAGTGCCGGTCCATGCTGACGAGCAAAAGAGCCTCACCCGTGACACCACCGACGAGGAGCTGCAGCGCATCGCCACTAGGGCGGAAGAGGTTGCGGCCGCAGCTGCCGCGGGCGCGTTCGGGTTCACTATGGAGGAGGCGGAGGCTGCAGAGGCGGCAAACCTTGCCGAGCTCGCGGAGTTCATTGGCGAGGAAGAGCTTGCCGGTTCTGAAGCCGAGCCGAGCGAGGCCGGCGAGGAAGAGCCCGAGCCTTCAGAAAGCTTGCCGCCAAGCCATGCGACACGCTCTACCGCGGCAAGTCATGTTGTCACGGGAGCGCCTCACGCAGCAGCGGCAACTGGAGCGGGATCTTCCCGGGCCACCGCCACCGCCCCCGCCAAGCGGACAAGGGATCCTACTCCTCCGCGTTGCCGCACCAGAGGGGAGCCGGACTTCGATCTTTCCGCGCTCAGCTCCGACGAGGAGGAAGAAGAGTAAGCTTCTTTGGTGCTCTTATAATTCATCAATCTTGTTGTTTTTATCTTGTATCTGACTCGCTTCAATCTGGACTCCTTTCTTTTCATGACGCTGGCCCAGAGAGCGGCGAAGAGGGCCAAGGCCGCGGTGATTGTCATCGAGGATGACTCCACCGTGTCAGTAGGTGGTGCGTCCGAGGCCACCTTGATGGACCCGGCAATCACTCCTCAAAGCAGCCCCCAGCGCAGCCCTCGGCGTAAGTTCATAGTTTAGCCTTCTGCTGCCGGGCGCGCTTGAGTGCTTCTTCCTTTGTTGATATCTTGCTTGTTGATTTGTGTAGGAGCAGAGCAGCCACATCAGGAGCGCCCGGAAGCTGGTCCCAAGGTGCCATCTGCTTCGACTATGCCGCCAAGGGAGGGGTTCCCGGTAAGGGAGCGCTCTCCGGCAAGGGAGAACTCTCCGGCAAGGGGCAGCTCTCCAGCAAGGGACGGCACCGTTGAGCCTGCGGCGACCGAGGCCGCAACTGCAGATCTTGGCACAGGTAATCCACTTGCCCAGAAACTTTCCCTTGGGTTCTTCTTCTTCTGATTTTCTTCTTTTGGATTTTGGATTGATTTTTCTCCCTTCTTCGTTCTTCAGACCCATCTGCGGCTGAGCCAATGGAGACAGAGGGCGCCGGCGAGGAAGGGGCCGGTGTTGACGAAGCTGCCGGCGAGGAGGCCGCCAAGGCTGCCGCCGCAGAAGCCGGCGAGGGGTCGAGCGATCGCACTGACGACCCTGAGGCCGCAGGAGCGCCAGGCGCTGCACCGACCGCCGATCCCTCTGCTGCTTCTGCGGAGCTGGGCTCCGAGGAGCCCCAGCCCGACGCCTACTTGAAGGCCGGCGACGGTATTTTCATCAAGCTACCCTGGGCGTCGAGCTCTAGGGCGCCGGTCGAGGGGGAAACTTTCGACGGGGAGGTGCTCGCCTCTGTTGGACTGTCGTTGGTCGACGCGCCCAGCAGCAGTAGCGGCGAGCCTGAGGAGGAGCAGCTGCTGCGGAAGCTGCTGTCACTCTACCGCGCCCGGCAAGCCAAACTAGCTTCCCAGGAAGCGCTTGTCGTGAAGGCGGGAGTTGACATGGAGAAGCGCGCGGAGGAGCTCCGGGGCCAAAATCAAGAAGCTCTCCGGTCCCTGGCGCAGGAGTGGGAGCGACTCGACGAGGAGCGCACGGCCTTCCTTCTCGAGAAGGCCGAGGCTGAGGAGGAGCAAAGGCTGGCCGCCGAGAAGCAGTCCGCATGGGAAGGTGAACTAGTGCAGCGAAAGGCCAACCTCGACAGCTACGAGGAAGAGATCGCCGAGCGCGAGCAAGCACTTGGCGGGGCGCTCAAGGAGGCAAAGGACGCTGCGGCAATTGCAGAGGCCGCCAAGAAAGAGCTGGAGGAGAAGGTGGCGCAGCTGGAGGCCAACATTGGGAAGAGCGGCGAGGAGCTTGCCGCGCTCAAGCGTGAGCGTGAGAAGGATGATGCCGCCCATGGTGAGCTGCAAGGTCTTCTCGCTGAGAGGGGCAAGGAGCTCAGCGCCGCCAAGGATTCCAAAGCAGATCTGGAGCTGAAGCTGGCCACGCTGACGCAGACGCTGGAGGCTGCCAAGGAGCGGGAGAAGACCTTGTCGGAGAAGGTCAAGGCTGACGCGGCGCTGCTGGAGAGCATTGCAGTTACCCAGAACTCGTTCTGAGACACTGTGGAGCACTGGACCGAGGGTCTGGTGAACATTGCCGCAGTCATCAACGAGGAGCTGGCGCAGCTGGGGATGGAGGACTTTGGGTATCCTTCCGACGAGAGTCTTCAACCCAGCGCCAAGCTCAGCCTGTTCTTCAAGGGCGTGGCGACGACACTCCAGCGGCTCTGGGAGAGGATCCCGAAGCAGCTGGCCGATGAGTCGCGCAAAATCTGCGCCGGGGTTCTCCAGAAGGTGCTGATGAAGGTGGCCTTCCGCAATCCAGGCCTCAGCTTCACCAACGTCCTCAGGTCCTTGCCGCCTGACGCTGATCTGGATGCACTCAAGGCCCTTGTCGCACCCATTGTGGACAAGGTGAGCGAGATCAAGAGGGTCGAGGGCGGACGCGTAGACTAGGCTGTCCATTTCTTCTTTTCCCTTGCCGCTGCTAATCATGTTATGAAAACATTTTGTTAGAGCTGCGACAAGTTATCTTGTAATATAACTTTATTTCTGTTATTAATTGCTATGTTATTTCCTCTACTAGATTCCTTCCTTTGTATGTTTTTACCCTACGCTTCTAGGGAACTTGTCGATGCAGGCACCCGAGCCGCGAGCGCTGAGTGCGGAACTTCAGCAGCCTGCTGGCGGTGCTGCTTCCGACAAGAAACCTTGTCACGACTAGATGCAGCACACTTAAGCTGTTGAGCGGACTCGAAACAAAGTAAGGGCGCAACTAGCCACGAGTCGGTTCCTCCGCGCACAGGTTTTCCATGCAAAGCAGGGTCGTTCGAGCAAGATAACTCAAAAATTTAAAAACTGATTGCTCAAACTTTGGCAACTTAGCTTTTCTGTCGTTTACTTCCCGGCAAGGCAAGACTTTGCTTGAACGATGCCTGGTCCATACACAATCTTCTCCTTCCCCCCCGGCAAACTTGTGTGCGAGGGAACCTTCTTTTCCTTTGAAAAAGAAGAAAGAAGAGAAAATAATAATATGGAGCTCTTCGGCTCGTTACTGCTTACCGGATACAGGTGCTGCACAAAGTGTCAGATAACACATGCAACAGGTGCTGCACAAAGTAATGCATGAAATGGACAAGTGCGGAGCACATGGGGTTCTTTTTATGCACGGGATCTGCGCCCGGCTTTGTACAAAGGATTACATGCAACAGCGGCAAGACTTGTACAAAAGGTGGTTGCCGGAACGGGGTTCCGGCAACCGCGCCCTACGGGAAAAACTTACGAAGATGTTCTATGTTCCAGGAGTTGCTCATCGGAATGCCATCTTCGCTCTCAAGGCGGACAGCGCCAGGCCTTGTGACTCGTTTCACCCGATAAGGGCCTTCCCACTTTGGCGTCAACTTGTTGGAATTCTTGGCGGACTGAACGCGCCGAAGAACAAGGTCGCCTTCCTCGAAGCTTCTGGCCTTAACTTTGTGGCTATGGTAGCGGCGCAAAGCTTGCTGGTATCGAGCAGCTCGTACAGCAGCCTGAAGACGATCTTCCTCAAGGAGCAGCGCGTCATCTTGTCGCAGCTGTTCTTGCTCAAACTCATCATAAGCGAGCACTCGAGGCGATCCGTATACGAGTCCTGTGGGGAGAACTGCCTCTGCTCCGTAGACTAGAGCGTAAGGTTTCTGGCCAGTGGCTCGATTTGGCGTCGTTCTGATCGACCAAAGAACCACCGGCAGCTCCTCGATCCAGTTTCTTCCGCACTTGCGCAGCCTGTCGAAAGTTCTGGTCTTGAGCCCGCACATCACTTCAGCATTTGCCCTCTCTGCTTGACCGTTGCTTCTCGGATGAGCAACAGAAGCGAAGCAGACCTTGGCGCCAAGGTCTTGGACGTACTGCATGAAGGTGCGGCTCGTGAATTGCGTGGCGTTGTCGGTGATGATCCTGTTAGGGATCCCGAAACGGCAAACAATTGACCTGAAGAACTTGACTGCTGACTGTGCTGTCACCTTCTTCACTGGCTGCACTTCCGGCCACTTTGTGAACTTGTCGATTGCGATGTACAAGTACTCAAAGCCCCCGACAGCTCGGGGGAAGGGGCCGATGATATCGAGCCCCAGACCGAAAATGGCCAGGATAAAGGGATCGTCTGGAGAGCTTGAGCTGGCTGGTGTATCTGTTTGGAGTGGAACTGGCACGCTTCACACTTGGTTACTTGTGCAGTTGCATCCTGGAGGGCTGTCGGCCAAAAGAAGCCTTGCCGGAAAGCTTTGCCGGCAAGTGCCCTTGCGCCTATGTGGTGGCCACATATGCCTCCATGTATCTCTGCCAACAGCTTTTGTCCCTCTTCCCGGCAAATACACTTCAATTTCACACCGTTGAGTCTTCTTCTGTACAGTATGCTATCGACAAACTGGTACATACTTGACTGCCGGGCTACTCTTTCCGCTTCTTCTTGCTCTTCGGGAAGTTCTCCTGTCTGAAGGAAATGGACAATCTGTTGTGCCCATGCTGGAGCTTGTGGCTCGACAACAAGGACTAAAGGCACATCTGCGGCTGCGGCAACATCCGCTTCTACGGCAAGGACTTGCTGTCCTGCCGGAGCTTGATGTTCCCCGGCAAGCTTGCCGGAGCAAGACTTGTCGGGAGCGTCTGCTTCAACAGAACAAACCATAAGGTTTGCCGGAGCAGACTGCCCCTCAGCATCCTTGGTGTTGATCTTGGGGACTTTCTTGGCGGCGGCTTTGGGGAGCTCTGCCGGAAAGCACTCGCCAGAAATCAACTTCCTCTTCTTGCTTTGTCTAGTTGAGGGTGTTACGGATGGTTGAGTCAACTTGAGCACAAAGATCCCTGGTTCCACAGGTAACTTTAGTGCGGCGCACTTTGACAGGCCATCAGCAATGTCACTCTGAGCTCTTGGGATATGCTCCATTTGTAGGCCGTCAAAGTGCTCTTCTAGCTTCCTCACTTCATCAACATATGCTTCCATCAACGGACTCTGGTAGTTCTTGTTCACTTCTCGGACGACAAGCTATGAGTCACCCCTGACAATGAGCTTCTTGATCCCAAGGTCTGCTGCGATTCTGAGATCTGCAAGCAATCCTTCATACTCTGCAGTATTGTTGGTTGCTTGCTCTTTGGGAAAGTGCATCTGGACCACGTACTTGAGGTGCTCTCCGGTGGGTGCGACAAGCAGCACGCCTGCACCGGCGCCTTGCAGCGAGAAGGCACCATCAAAGTACATCAGCCACTCTTTGCTTGCCTCTTTGACGGGGATGCTCGTCTCTGGAATTTCTTCATCTGGGGTTGGCGTCCGCTCTGCTATGAACTCTGCCAATGCTCTGCTTTGGATAGTTGAAGTGCTCTCAAACTTGAGGCCAAAGCTTGACAGTTCCAGCGCCCACTCGACAATCCTGCCTGTTGCTTCTGGATTTTGCAGTATCCTCTTCAACGGAAAGCGAGTGACGACTGTGATCTCATGTGCTTGGAAGTAATGGCGCAGCTTTCTCGAGGCCATGAGGAGGCCGAAAAACAACTTCTGTACACCAGAGTACCTTGATCTAGCCCCCTGCAGAAGAGAACTGACAAAGTAAACTGGGCGCTGCACCATTCTCTTCTGCATCTTATCATGCTCCTGCGCAGATCCATCTTTGTCGGGACCAGAGCTTGTCGGCGAAGCCCCCTGCTTGTTGCTGGATGAATCTGCCGTGGTTGCTGGCTCATCATCTGCCTCTCTCTCTGCCACTAACGCAGCACTAACCACTTGATTGGTTGCCGCTATATACAGCAGCAACTTCTCTTGCGGCTTAGGTGCGACAAGTGTTGGAGTGGAGGTCAGGTATCTCTTCAAGTCCTGCAGCACAGCCTCCGCCTCCGGAGTCCATTTCATTGGACCTGCCTTTTTCAAAATTTTGAAAAATGGCAGGGTGCGCTCAGCAGATCTAGAGATAAACCTGCTGAGAGCAGCTACGCAACCGGCAAGCCTTCGTACATCCTTGACGCGCTTTGGTGCTTCGATCTGCTCAATGGCCTTGATCTTGTCGGGATTGGCTTCAATTCCCCGCTGACACACGAAGAACCCGAGAAGCTTGCCGGAAGGGACTCCAAACACGCACTTCTCGGGGTTCAGCTTGAGGTTGATCTTGCGCAGATTTGCAAATGTCTCATCTAAATCTTGAATCAGGGTCGCCCTGTTCTTGCTCTTGACCACTATGTCATCCATGTAAGCTTCCACATTTCTGTGCATTTGCGGCTCAAAAGCGTGGTGGACTACCCTTGCGAATGTTGAACCAGCATTCTTCAAACCGAAAGGCATCCGTATGAAGCAGTACGTGCCACACGGGGTGATAAATGCGGTTTTCTCTTCAGCCTCTTCTGCCATGAAGATCTGATGGTATCCTGAGTGTGCATCAAGAAATGAAAGCATATCACATCCGGTTGTGGAGTCAACAATCTGGTCAATGCGCGGCAAGGGAAATGGGTCTTTGGGACAAGCTTTATTAACATCAGTGAAGTCAATACAAAGTCTCCATTTCCCGTTAGCCTTGCGCACAACAACAGGATTGGCCAACCACGTGGGATGGAGCACTCCTCTGACAAGGCCTGCTGCTTCCAACTTCTTGATTTCTTCTGCGATGAATTCTTGGCGCTCCACTGCCTGCTTCCTGACTCTCTGCTTGACGAGCCGCGCATGAGGACAGACGGCAAGGTGGTGCTCAATTACTTTCCTGGGAACACCGGGGATATCAGACGGTTGCCAGTGGAGCTCGATGGTGCGTCCTCGACGGTAGCGTAGCACTCCGAAGAGGTGCGCTTGCCGGAGTGGGCATCAGAGCTCTTGCCGGACTTGGTCTTCTTCTTCCCCCCAGGAGCTTCAGCGGCAAGTGTCCTGCATTCTGCTGCGGCTGCTGCTTCCTTGTAGATCTTGTCGGCACAGATAAGAGCATCCTTCTTGTCGCCAGGGACTGAGATGACACTTAACGGGCCTGGCATTTTCAGTACGTTGAACGCATAGTGAGAGGCTGCCATGAACTTGGCGAGTGCCGGACGGCCAAGGATTCCATTGTAAGGTAATGGAAAGTCGGCAACGTCAAACGTGACCCTCTCAGTCCTGAAGTTCAGCTCGCTGCCAAATGTTACCGGCAACGTGATCTTTCCCTTCGGCTTGCTCCTTCCTGGGTTGATTCCTTGAAATGTACCGGTCTCTTCGAGCTCGCTGTCAGGGATCTGGAGTTCCTGGAGCACCGCGGAGGAGATCAGGTTCAAGCCGTCCCCGCCGTCAACTAGCATCTTAGTGACCTTGAGGTTGCGTATTGTTGGTGAAACCAGCATCGGCAAGCACCCGACCACAGTTATGCGATCAGGGTGGTCCTCAATGTCAAAGATGATAGGTGTGCCGGACCATTTCAGAGGCTTGCGTGACTCGACGGGTGGTTCTGCTGCATTAACTTCCCGCACCCACTGCTTGAGCTGGCGGTGCGAAGCATGCGGAGAAGCACCACCGTCAATGCACAGGACCTCTGTGGCTTTCTGGAACTCCTGCTCATTAGTCTCCTCGTCATCCATGTCTTCATCGTCGTCGTCATCTTCATTCTTGTCGCGGCCGCGAGGAGGTCTGTCTCCTTGCCGCTGCTTGGCCTTGCCGCGGCGTCCTCCTCGGCCGAGACGTTTCTTGCCGGATCCACCAGCTCCTTCCTTTGCCTTCTCCTTGTCGCGCCGCTCGTATTCAGCTTTCTGTTGCTCAACAAGCTATTCGACTTTCTTACAGTTCTGGAGATCATGGCCCTTGGTGCGGTGGATCTTGCAATACTGCTTGTTGGTGCCGTCCTGCTTGTCGGCGACCGCCACCTCCACGGCAACCTCCTTGCCGGAGTCACCAGCTTTGGCTTCCTTGGTGCCACCACCGTTGCCAGACTGCTCAACAACTAGCACCTCTTTGCCTTTCCTCCTTGTGTTGTTCCGCCACCGGTTTTTCCTTGGCGGGGTAGCATCCTCACTGTCAGATCCTCCCGCTCCTATATTCTCTCCGGGGAGTCTCCTCCCTTCCTCAGCATGTGCACACTTGTCGGCCAGTGCATATAACTCACTGACGTCCCTGATCTTGCACATCGCCATTTCCTCCCGCATCCTGCGGTTCCGCACGTTCTGATGGAACGCGCTGATCACCGCGGCAGGGTGGACGTCTGGGATGTTGTGCTGCACACTGCTGAATCTCTGAATGTACTTGCGCAGGGGCTCTCCTTCCTTCTGGGCGAGCAGATGAAGATCACTCTCCTAGCCATGAGGCTTGTGTCCGCCTGTGAAGGCGCCGACAAACTGATGGCACAGATCAGCCCAAGAGGATATTGAGTTGTCCGGCAAGTGCATGAGCCAGGATCTGACGTTGGGCTTGAGCACCAGCGGGAAGTAGTTGGCAAGGATCTTGTCATCCCGTCCCCCGGCAGCCTGCACCGCGATGGTGTAGATGCTGAGGAACTCTGACGGATGCGTCTTGTCGTCGTACTTCTCCGGTACATCTGGCTTGAAGTTCTTCGTGCTGGGCCACTGGACTTGCCGCAGCTCACGAGTGAACGCAGGGCAACCTACCGCGTACGGCAGATCGCCTGGTTCCCCTGGCGCACGCATGTCAACAGAGGGCCCAGCGCGCCTGTCGGATTGACGTCGCGCTTCTCTTCGGCGCTCAATGCGAGTTCGAGCGTCTTCTTGTTGTCGATCATGAAGAACTTGGCGCTGATCGCGACGAGCTCGTGGATCCGACGATGCAGTGGAGTCGCTGTCGAGGTGGATCCAGCGAGTCGGCGATCTTGGCCTTCGGGGCGGTGATTGCATGGTAGTTGCACCTCCGCCCGTTTCGTCGCCACCGGCTCGCGTCTGGCAACCCTGCCGCAGCGGCGACGCGCTCGGCCGCCGTGGAGTGTCGCCTTTGGCGTAGCCGATGAGACTCTGAATGGTGGCCCTCCATTCGTCGATCTTGTTCGACGTCGGAGGGTAATCTAGGAGAAGTTGAGCTCGTGCCAAAGCTTTTGCTGGAGTGGTGGGTGGCAGTGGTGGACGGCGCGAGGAGCGGGACGTGCTCGAACTTCTAACTATGTTAGAAGGAGCAGTATCCCGTCCAGGCGACCGTGCCCCGCTCGTGCCAGCACGCTGGCGTGCATGCTGGTCTTGAGCGCCCCAAGATCCACCAGCTTGGTCTTGGCCTATCATGCGTATGGCACTGCAAGTGCCATGACACTGTTGGTCTTGCGCCTCTTGAGAGTGGCGCGGGACATGTACAGTCGCCGAGGTTTGTGCAACCTTGTCCTTGGACCTGGCAGCATCATGAGCTTCTTCGTCGATGTCCATTCTTCCGCCGGAGTCCATTCCACCACCTGTTTGCTCCAACGGTGGCGGAAGTGCCATGGACGGAGAGGCTGCCGCCGAAGTCTTCTTCTTCGGTGGTATGTTGATGAAGGGAATGAAGATCTAGCCCGCGTGAACGCCGGATCGGATTCACACAATCTCGACGCCCCCTACCTGGCGCGCCAAAGATGTCGGGGGAAACTGATCCACGAACACCTATGGGGCCGGCGGACCGGGCCCCTTTTGGTTCGGCGGGGGGCGGAGGTCGCACGAAGAGTGGATCGAGGCGACGCACACGAGCAGTTTACCCAGCTTCGGAGCTCTCCGGAGAGATAACACTCCTACTGCTGCTTGTTTGGTTCTATTATCTTGTGTTCTTGCTCTCGAGAGAGAGCGTGGTGTTTTCTGGGCTACGAATGAATCGAAGCGAACTGTCCCAACCCCCTCTACGTTGCGCATGGGCCTCCTTTTATACGCCAAAGGGGTCACCGACAGGTGGCAACGCAGAGGAGGGTACAAACGTAAAAAGAGAGGTGGTTGGTACAGTTGCTTGTACAGTGTACCCTACCTAACCCTGACGGCAAGGGACAAGGGCATTAAATGCCCGTCTGAGTCGCCCAAATAGTGCAGAAAAGGACCGTTAGGGGCGCCACCGTTCGCCACGATGGCGATCTTGTCAGCTTCGCATGGCACTGCGCATCGCTGGCTGCACAGCCTCCCGCCACGCGCGCCTGGAGAGGCCCCCAGAGTGACACGTTGGTGGATGCGCTGGAGCACGGGCACAGAGTGGCCGCCTGCCGCGGCAAGCGCCTTGCCGCTGTTGTTATCTTGTCGGGTCCGGAAGCTTGTCGCTCTCCGGGCCTCGAGGTACCTTGGTTGGTCTTCCCGGCAAACTCCTCTTGCCGGGGCCTTGTTGCCTTGCCGGAGCGCGTGGCGCGTCGCGGCAAGTTCCTTGGAGTGCCTTGGTTGGCCTTCCCGGCAAGCTCCTCTTGCCGGGGCCTTGTCTCCTGAGCTTAAATACTTTGTTCTTGAATGGCTCCAAGGGAACCATGGAGGATCTTGGCGTTCGCCCGGCAAGCCTTGCCGCGGGGTGCTGCAACTGCCCGTGCACAAGTTCGGGGTACTAGGGTACCCCTATTCTAGTACACCGACAACGTAATAGGTGACTATAACTTGCAAGGTCAGATCTAGAACATAGATATAATGGTGACCACACAAACGGTTTAGATCTGGAATCATGGCACCTAGGCCCAAAGTGACAAGCATTAAGCATGGCAAAGTCATAGCAACATCAATCTCAGAACATAATGGATACTAGGGATCAAACCCTAACGAAACTAACTCGATTACACGATGAATCTCATCCAAATCCTCACCGACCAACGAGCCTACGAAGGAATTAATCACTCCCGGTGGGAATCATCACGAAATTGGCGATGGAGAACGATTGGTGATGACGAAGATCGAAGATCCCCCTCTCCGGAGCCCCAAACGGACTCCAGATCTGGCCTCCCATTGAAGAACAGGAGGTGTCGGCGGGTCCATCTCGTGAAACGCGATAATTCTTTCTCCCTTTTTTTTCTCTAAAAATGTGATTTTATAGTGTTAGGGTTGAGGTCTATGGGGCCACCATATGGGGACAACCCACCAGTGCCCGCCAGGAGGGGGGCGTGCCCTGGTGGGTCCCAGGTGCCCTCCTTCGGTGGTTCTCGGCTCCAGTAATTCTCTTTTATTGAATAAAAAATCCTCACAAAGTTTTGTTCCAATCCGAGAACTTTTATTTCTGCACAAAAACAACACCATGGTAGTTCTGCTGAAAACAGCGTCAGTCTAGGTTAGTTTCATACAAATCATGCAAATTAGAGTCCAAAACAAGAGGAAAAATGTTAGGAAAAGTAGATACAACGAAGAAGTATCAACTCCCCAAGCTTAAACCTTTACTTGTCCTCAAGCAATTCAGTTGATCAACTGAAAGTGGAAAAGAAAAACTTTTATGAACTATTTTTCTTTTGTTTACATAAATAAGCTTAAGTAGCACCCAAGTTTTATTGCTAACCATGTCGACAATAACTCTTAAAAAAATATATTAACTCATATCAATGGCATAATCAACTAGCGAGCAATAATAAGATATCTCAAATGACAACACTTTGTCAAAACAACCATGATATATTATAACAATAGTGGTATCTCGCTAGCTCTTCCTGAGACCGCAAAACATATATGTAGAGCACCTCCAAAGTTCAAGAAGCGACTAAACATTGTAATTCATGGTAGAAAAGATCCAGTCATGATGCACCCAACATTAGCTACACACAATGTGTGTGGATGACAATAGTGCTCTCAGGATCTCGCGCTTATTTGAGAAGGTGATGACACAACGTAAAAGTAAATAGATAGTCCCTTCACAGAGGGAAGGAGTGATTTGCAGTGGCGCTAGAGCTCAAGTTTTTTAAAGAAGAGGTAAATGAAATTTTGAGAAATGCACCCTTCTTGTTTACTTCGCGACCATTAGTTATCGGTATCTTCCATGCTAAACACATTAGTGGCTGAGGGAGTCCTGGATTAGGGGGTCTCCAGATAGTCGGACTATATCCTTTGGCCGGACTGTTGGACTATGAAGATACAAGATTGAAGACTTCGTCCTGTGTCCAGATGGGACTTTCCTTGGCGTGGAAGGCAAGCTTGGCAATACAGATATGTAGATCTCCTCCCTTGTAACCGACTCTGTATAACCCTAGCCCCCTCCGGTGTCTATATTAACTGGAGGGTTTAGTCCGTAGGACGACAGACAATTATACCATAGGCTCGCTTCTAGGGTTTAGCCTCTACGATCTCGTGGTAGATCAACTCTTGTAATATTCATATCATCAATATCAATCAAGCATGACGTAGGGTATTACCTGCATCAAGAGGGCCCGAACCTGGGTAAACATCGCGTCCCCTGCCTCATGTTACCATCCGCCTTAGACGCACAGTTCGGGAACCCCTACCCGAGATCTGCCGGTTTTGACACCGACATTGGTGCTTTCATTGAGAGTTCCACTGTGTCGTCATCATAGGGAAGGATAGCTCGTCTCGTTGTCAAGGACAACATCACCTCTGGGGGAGCCCTGGCTGTAGGCCAAACTCTCCGACTAGGCGGCTTCGTGATGACCGCCTGCTCGGCCACTGCGCCGATGATGACTTCTCGGGTCATCGAAAATAGCCTCCACATCGGCTTGAAATTCACCGAGCAGATGGATCCAATGGAGCTCTCCTCTTTGAATGAGCTCTTGGATCACATCGCCGCTCTGGGAGTCGCTACAGACTACGGTCGGATTAGGCTTAAACCCGACCAAAGGGAAATTAACTCTCCGCTGGTCACCCATCAGATAGCGGTGGTGGAGGAGCAATGCGGCGATTCTCCCTCTATCCTGAGGACGAACTATGTCCGGATTCCCGAGCTCTCCGAGCCGGATACACGCTCACGGGAGGACATCGCCCTAACCCTGAACGTAGAATCAGGCTACGTACCGAACCTGCGGGGCAACATCCCGAAGCCCGAACTTCCAAGATCGGAAACTCCCTCGCCCTGGGGTCTTAGATTGGGTCAACGTCCGGACTTAAATCCACCCACCCACCCAGATACAAACGATCTTTCCCACATTAGGCAAGAGCCCCAAGAGACAGTACATCACTATTGGGCCAGATTCCTCCTTGTAATGAACAAGGTCAAGGATTGTCGCGAGGAAGACGCAATTTCGTTCTTTTGCAACAATTGCACGGACAAGGGAATCCTCAACGCCATAAGTCGTCGTGACATCGTGCACTTCGCTGACCTGGTGGCCATAGTACGTAAGTACTGTGCGATGGAAAGCGCCATGAAAACCCAAACAAAATTTTGGGATAATCCGGCTCTGACAAAAACCCCCAGTCCGAACTAAAAGGGTGCACTATCATAAGTCACCGACTCAATTACAAAGAAGCAAAATCCCACTACAGGGCGTGGAACTGTATTGGAGGGATGGCTTAACGGGCCCTACAAAATTCATATTACAGCGGATACCATACCAACACATAGCCTTAGAGCATGTTGGGTACTCCGGCAGGTGGCCAAGAGCGATGAGGATCTCCTCATCCAAAACACCTCAGAGCACCCTCCCATGGATAACAATACAGTATTGACAGTCTTCGATACCTTCGCCTCAAATAATGGGCATAAGCAAGCACTCCACAGCCTTGCCGAAGTCTGCCATGTGGCAACAACAAATCCATGGAGCGACATGGCAATCACCTTCAATGCCAGTGACGAACCTAAATTCCGAACGGCCCGAGCACCAATCGCCTTGGTCCAAGGGCCAATTGTGGATGGCTTTCGGCTCACTAAAATGCTCATGGACGGAGGCAGTGGATTAAACCTCATTTATGAGGAGACTCTTCAAAAAATGGAAATAGACAGAAACCGTATTGTGCAAAGCAGCATGACCTTCCGAGGAATCATCCCTAGTCCGGAGGCACGCTGCGCTGGGAAAATCACACTAGATGTGGTATTCGGCACTCCGGAGAATTACAGATCCGAAGAAATTACATTCCAAATGGCCCCGTTCAGTAGCGGATACCACGCCCTTCTAGGGCGGGAGGCATTCATGATCTTCCAAGCCACACCCCATTACGGGTATATGAAGCTCAAAATGCTCGGGCCCAACGGAATCATCACTCTAGCTAGTGATCCAGACATAGCACTCCGCGCCAAGAAGAAAATAGCCGCACCAGCCCTCGAGGCACTATCCAAAGCCCTTGTGGCGGAGGAATTAACTGCGCTGCGTTCCACAGTGGACAGGGACGACGTGATAATAGACAAAAGATCCAAGTCCACTTCTTTTAAACCAACGGATGAAATAGTCAAATTCCAAGTCCATCCAATGTATCCCACAAAAATAGCATCCATCGGGGCATAGTTAAACCCTGCTGTAGACGCCGCACTATGGGAGTTCCTGCATGAGAATTGGGACTTATTCGCCTGGCACCCTTCAAACATGCCAGGAATCCCATGTAGGCTGGCTGAGCATAGCCTCAACATTCTAAAGGGATTCAAGCCGGTCAAGTAGACTCTTCGGCATTTCTCTGAACCTAAGCGACAAGCCATGGGAGAGGAGCTAGCCTAGTTACTAGAGGCTGGATTCATTAGAGAAATAAAGCATCCGGACTGGCTAGCAAACCTGGTGATGGTACCAAAGAAGGACAAATCCTGGCGCCTATGCGTCGACTTCAAGGACCTCAATAAGGCTTGCCTAAAGGATCCCTTCCCCCTCCCTCGCATCGATCAAATTATCGACGCTACCGCAGGACACGACTCATTGTGCTTCCTCGACGCATACTCCGGTTACCACAAAATTAAGATGGCAGAGTCCGATCAAGCTGCAACAGCATTTATCACTCCATATGGCCCCTTCTGTTTTAACACAATGCCCTTCGGGCTCAAAAACGTCGGCGCAACATATCAGCGCATGATTCAGACATGTCTGGAAAAGCAGATCGGCAAAACAGTGGAGGCATACGTAGACGATGTGGTCGTTAAAACTAGACACGTCGACTCCTTAATAGACGACTTGAGGCTCACGTTCGACAAGCTCCGAACATACGACATTATGCTCAATCCGAAAAAATGCGTTTTTGGCGTACCCGCCGGAAAGCTCCTGGGCTTTATCATCTCCAGTAAAGGAATTGAAGCAAATACGGGTAAAATCCGCGCTCACTCGCAGTTGGCTATCCCAACTGACCTGAAGAAAATCCAAAAGTTAACTGGATGCGTGGTGGCCTTAAGCCGCTTTATCTCCCAATTAGGAGAAAAGGCATTCCCCCTTTATCGCCTTCTTCGACGCACCGAACATTTCGAGTGGATGGACGCAGCCACAGCCGGATTGGAAGAAATAAAAGCCATGCTGGCCACCAACAAAATCTTGGCCGCGCCAAATGTCGGTGAACCAATGCTGTTATATATAGCGGCAACTCACCAAGTTGTAAGCGCAGTGCTCGTCGTCGAACGAGAGACGGACGAACACAAATTCCCACTTCAAAAGCCGGTCTATTATGTGTCCATTGTCCTCACTCCATGCAAATCATGGTACCCACATTATCAAAAGATATCATACGCGGTATTTATGGCATCCCGGAAATTACGACACTACTTTCAAGAGTGTTCAATCACGGTGGCTTCAGAAGTACCACTCAACGACATAATAAACAACTGCGATGCCACGGGCCGAATTGCCAAATGGGCTATTGAGCTCCTCCCGTTCAACATAACATATAGACCATGGTGAGCCATTAAGTCGCAATTACTTGCCGATTTCGTCACCGAATGGACAGAAGCCGAACTGCATAAAGAGTACGGCGCATACTCCAATTGGATCATGCACTTTGACGGCTCTAAAATGCTGGCTAGTCTAGGGGCTGGTGTCGTCCTGACGTCCCCCACCAGAGGTACAGTCCAATACGTACTCCAAATACTATATACAGACTCCAACAACGCAACCGGATACGAGGCCCTATTACATGGTCTCCGGATGGCAGTTTCCATGGGCATTCAACGCCTGGAGGTGCGTGGGGACTCGAACCTCACAATATCTCAAATAAATGGTGAATTTGATGCCAAGGATCCGAAAATGGCGGCATATTGCAATGCCATCCTCAAAATGTCAGCTCGGTTCAAGGGGCTTGAATTCCACAATGTGGCTCGGGAAAACAATCAAGCGGCGGATATCCTCGCCCGTATCGGCACTCAGCGCGATCCTGTCCCACCTAACATCTTCTTGGAAAGGCTGTTTAAGCCATCTATGGTATGGGAAGGGGACACCGGTAACAATAGTCCGGACTCGACCACAACACCAGATACCGAACATTCTGACACAATCGGAGGCTCTGCCATCGAAATAACACCTTCAGCCCACGTGATAATGGCCGTCATTACCCTGTGGACATAACCTTTCCTGGCCTACCTAACCAGGCAGGAACTACCCGAGGACCAAAATGAGACACGCTGCATAGTGCGGCGATCTAAAGCCTAGAAGGTCCACGAGGGAGAGCTTTATAAGAAAAGCACTACCGTAGTCCTTCAAAGGTGTATCTCCGAAGAGGAAGGGCGGAAGCTTTTGGCAGAAATCTATGCTGGACTCGGCGGCCACCATGCCGCAGCCCGGGCCCTTGTAAGCAAGGCCTTCCGTACAGGTTTTTATTGGCCGACGGCCCGAGCAGATGCATAGTATCTTGTCCAACATTGCGTCAGTTGGCAGCTTTTTGCAAACCAAAGCCATATGCTGCCCACCGCTCTCCAAACAATCCCCATTACTTGGCCCTTTGCGGTCTAGGGGCTTGATATGGTCGGACCCCTTAAAGGGGGAACCCATAAGAAAAAATACTTACTGGTCATGGTGGATAAATTCACCAAATGGATAGAAGCCAAACCTGTTAAAATGGCTGAATCCGGACCGGTGATAGACTTCATATCTGGGGTTGTACACCGTTACAGCATTCCCCATAGCATCATCACTGACAACGGCACGAACTTTACAGCCGATGAGGTAAAACTTTGGTGCAACAACATGGGCATCAAGCTCGATTAAGCTTGTGTCTATCACCCGCAAACTAACGGTCAAGTCAAGCGAGCAAATGTTCTCATCATGAGCGGCATCAAACCCAGATTAGTGCGATCCTTAAAGGAATCAAACACGCACTGGGTAGAGGAGCTCGACTCCATACTATGGGGGATGTGGACCACGCTGAATCGCACTACCGGATACACACCATTCTTTATGCTGTACAGCGCAGAGGCGGCTCTGCCCTGCGACATAATTCACGACTCACCTCGAGTGTGCATGTATGAAGAAAAAGAGGCCGAGCTCGATCATCAGGACAGTTTGGACGCCCTGGAGGAGGAGCGCGACGTGGCAAAAGCTCGTTCCGCATTCTATCAGCAACAGGCTCGAAGGTATCAAAGCAGACAAGTACGGGCCAATACCTATAACGTTGGCGAACTAGTTCTACGCCTGCCAGAGAAGAAAAAGAACAAGCTCAAGCCAAAATGGGAAGGTCCCTTCATTATTGACCAGGTTCTGACCAGTGGAGCGTACCGTCTGCAAGATGCATCAGATAATCGACTCGAGCCGAACCCATGGAACGCAGCCAGACTCCGAAGATTCTACGCCTAGTGCCGGACTCTATGTTCGTATTCTTACCTTCGTCAATTTTTTGCATATCAATTATCTGTCTTTTCTCTCTTTCTCTCTTTTTATTCTCCTCAAGGCCTTAAAAGGCTAAACTTGTGTCTTAGTTACACAATCTTGACGCGCTAACCGCGCTCATTATACTTGGGGGCTTCTTATACAGATGCTTAATATAACTATTTTTCTGGGCTTTATGCCCCACACATGTGTTACTCTTCCGCATGTACCTTTTTCTCCATTATATGCATCGATATGACTTAAGTTTTGGCCAAGCTAGGTTGCCTGGATCTTGTATGTATGCCCTACGTTCCCGTTAATTTGGCTAGGGCATAAGGGGAGCACCTCTGCGATTGTTACTGCCGGGTCAGCCGGATGTGTACCTCAGACTTGGTGAAGCCAAGAGCTAGCGTTCTTAATGGAATATTCGGTCGGTATACAAAAGATGACTTTTATTTAATTTGACACATGCCTCCAGATGTTTATAGCCTGCGTCTCTTTTCGTAGTTCGGACATGCACATTAGGGCATGCCTACCCAGGGAAAGGAACCCTTGATGGAACTATTCTCCCTGGAAGATGTTTCTTACTATCCATGTAATATAACATAGCTAGTTGGGTACTTGTCTGTTCAAGCACTTATGACCCCAACGCCTGGTTTCCATGCATACCCCGGTTTTACATAACCAAGTGGGTATTCGGATACACTCGGTACTATCGGGTCCAAAGGTCGAAGTGAAAAGGTCCGCCATTACAAATGATTTACAATCCAGCTAGGGACATTATATATGTGACTTGAAGTACACAGTCACTAAGACTGATTAAATTATTCTTCTATATCATCCAACAGGCTGTCTAGCCGATAATCCCGTTGGGAATACTTTGTGGCTAATTCTACTTGGTCATACACCAAACTGACGGGGATCTCTTTCCCATCGGGCCCCACAGGTCCGCCCTCAGCCATGTGGTTTGGGTCAGCTTTGGTATATCACGTCTTCACCATAGCCCAGGATTCCCTTGCACCTTGTTGGCAGGTTGATATCTTCCATAATCGGAAGCGCCGCCGCGCTCCCTTGAGCTTCTCTACAAGCTCCCCCATGCCCCCTGGTGGGGACGCGGAAGGCCACAAGGCTTGGGCAATACCCTGCATCACCTGCCGAACTTGTTCGTGTAGTTGTGAGAGCTCTGGTAGAAGATCACCCGCAGACCCGGGCAACTCCTTCGCGGGACGACCCGTCATCATACCTGCAGATATAACTCTGTTAGCCAGCTTCTTCGCTGAACTCCTTCAAAAGTTTGTTCAAGAACTTACTAAAAATGCCGCGTCAAAGCCGCTTATTCTCCTTTATGGAGTCTGCAAACTGGGCTCAGACGTCTTTGAGTTCCACGTCCAGCCGGATATTGGCGTCCTGGAGATTATTTTTCTCCTGCCTGACCCGCGTAAGCACGCGCTTGCCAGAATTTAGCTGTCAATTAGCACGTTGCGCATCCTCCGGCACGGCCTCCGGATTCACACTGAGTTCATCTGCAGCTTCTACCGTTAGATTTGCATGCATGCCGCATACTATCTGGAACCTGGAATTCTTTGCAATGGAAGCAAATGTTACTAGAGGGGGCCTTCTCGGACTCCTTCAACGTGACCACCGCGGCCTGTAGCTGGGCTTTGCACTCTTCCAGCTCTTGAGACAATAGGGTATTCTTCTCTGTAAGAACCTGCACAAATAATGATCCTTAAATCAGTTGTGTCAACTGTTCCAAGTCTCAGGGGCTACTGATATATATAATCATCAGATTTTTCCTACCTGTATATCCTTTACATACTGGTCCGTGGCTCTGGCAAGACCATTTTGAGCAGCACGGATGTACGCGTCTCCTGAGTTGAAGGCATCGAACGCCTCTTGGGAGAAACAAGCGTCACGGAGTATGGCCCGGCGACGCCTGTGATTCATGGCGCACTCCACTTTGGAATTTGTAGCGGATAGTCAGTCTGCATCCTCTGTAGGAGGAGCATCCGGCGTCCGCCCCGTGTTAGCTTCCACCTCTATATCCGGCCCTGGAGCCCGACTGGTGGAGGCGTGATCGGCGGCCTCTCCGGATATAGTCCGGCGAGCGTTTTTCCTGCTAGGAAACATGGACGTCATTATATTTTAAAGAAAGACGACAACCACAGAGCGAGATTTTGTGTCATACCTCTGCGCCGGTGTCTCAGTCCTGACCACCTTCCTTTTTGGCCTACGCGGCTTCGGTGCCCCGTGTTGGCGAGTCACTACGGGTTCGGCATGGCGTCCCGAAGGCCTTCCCTGTAAGCACCATATGTGTACGGTAGGTGAAGTGCATAAATGGGGATCCTTCTTGGAAGCTGGGACTCCGGTTTTCCCCTACCTGTGATGCAGGGAGTAGCCCAGGATAGTCGGCTATGATGGCCACCATGGCGTCATCGCAGCTCAATTGATAGAACGGCATGTCTATCAGCTCCACAAATATGTCCGGATCCTCTTCTAGTCCGAGATCGAGGGCCCGGTTAGGGTCCTCCGGTTGTGGAGGCGGGCTGTTGACCTCCCTTACAACTTTTCGCAGTTCCTGCCATGAAACGGCAAGGTGAGTATTTACGACAAAGAATGCGGGAAGGTTTGGAGTAAAGAGCGACAGCTCATCCAGCTTGGAGGGTTGTACATGGAGAATCCATCCCGTGGCTTAATACGGATGAATGTGCCACGACCGGTTTTCCGGGTAATAAATTTCCAGAAAAGACCGTCGTGCTCATCAGCCCCAGGATTACTGTTAGCTGATGAGGCTCCAACTTGATACAGAAATTCCAAGCAGAATACAACATATGTAGTACAAGACCATTCTGGCCTGTGAGTACAACAAATGGTTTCTATTGGTTGATGGCGGAAGCGGTTTGTGAAACATCAGTGTCTATGGGACTCCATTTTCCACGGGAATAGCTGACCAGGTTAACTCCTATCTTCGCGAGGCTGCTATCTCCATTGTGAGGGTTCCGGGGCTGGCATCGCGTCGCTCCTCTTCGTGCAAGAAAATCTGGCCAAGACAATAGCCAGGGACAAGCCAGTGAGTACTTTGAATGTACTCGCAAACATTGTGAACACGGTATAATATAACAATGATGTGCTAAAAATATTTTATGCTCATGACGTCAGTCACAAAAGATAAATGAAACTCTGATGCGTGCAAGCAAGTTATTCATAAAATGCAATAACATGGTAGTATTAAAATTTATGAAACAAATAACAAGCAATGCCACAGTCGGGCGTCTTAGTGACACCACAAAAAGGGCTTTAAAAGAAATGCCACAGTCAGGCGTCTGAGCGACACCACATAAAGGGCTTTAAAAGAAACAATCATAGTGAATATCCCGGAGGTAGAACCATCCCAGAGATACTCGATAATAACAATAATATCACGGGTTAGTCAACAATAATAATAATCATAGTTATCACAAGTCACGAGTAGTAATTCCATTTCTGGTTAACAGTTTCACCTCCGAAGACTGACACTAAGATTGACACTTGACCCATCCCAGACTGTAATTCTTAACCAAGGACACAGCTATTCGAATAGGTTTAATCTCTACAGAGGGTATACTCTTTACCCACGAGTAACGGATTTCTTTAGTCCATCGGGACTAATTCTGTCTACGGTCTTTTTGTTGAAAACCACCTAACTTGCACACACCAGCTTATCTCACACGTGTCTGGAATCACCCACGACACCTGTTAAGCAAACTCTAAGTGGGGAGGTTACAACCTCGCGTAGCATGGGATCAAATTTATATCGCGCGCTCTAAGGGGTGGCCTCCCCTCTCGGTCCCAACCGGAAACACCCATGCCCCCGGACTAGGTGGCCTGCCTACCAGCTACAACCGGTATCTTCCACCATGGCCTCTCTGTACGGTGTGTGCTAAAAAGAGGTTGACAACTTACTGAACCGTACTCTACTTGCTGTAGAGACGAGTGGTAGTACGAAACAAGTATGGGGGTTACTGGCACAAGACTCGATCTACGGTCGACTCAGGAGGTTTAAGTGTTCCCTGCATGATTAGTATAACGAATATATTTCATCCAACAGAGTCACCGCTCATATCACCTTGCCATGCCATACCAGACATAACCATCCCGACGGAGACCGGAGACAAACTCATGCGTACCCAAGGCAGAGGTTTTCCCGGGTTCCTGCCGGTATGCATGCAAGGCACATGAGGGTGATTATTATCACAAGTGTGTCCATTTCCAACAACATGGAAATCAATAACATGCACCCATGCATATGATCATATCACATGAAATAACAAGTTTCTCCAAAGTGAGGTGATTTTATGAACGTGTCATCGAACACACAAGAATATTAGGCCGGGGTTCAGAATGCTTGCCTTCAATGTGTGGAAAGGCAGGGTGCACTCCAAAACTTGAAACTATTCTCCTCTCTTCAAAAATCCTATTTTAGCAATATAAAAGAAGTAACACAAAAAATAAAAACAGCACCAAAAGTTGTTCTGAAATTTTTTCAAATAAATCTTGAAATAAACTAGGTGAAATTTGAGAGAGGTAGGAAAAAGAATCAGTTCATTTGGACTTATATTTAAAAAGTTATAGCCAGTCATAGATTTGGTCAAATCTGTTTTTAAAATAAAACAGAAAAGAAAACGTTTCAAACGAGATTACGCTTTCGGTGCAGAGGAGGCGTACTTGAGGCTTTATGCCTCCACTTAACCACGCGGACCGGCGCTGGTTCTCTGACGGTGGGCCCGCCTGGCCCACTGGTCAGGTTTGACCAGTCGCCCGCGTCGTCTCCCTCCTCTGCCCGAGTGGAGCGGGGCTCCGGCGATCATCGCCGGCGAACGGTGGCTCCGTTCGGAAAGCTGAGGCCACCAGCGGATTCAGGGGGCCGAGGTGGTCACTCCGGTAGTCGTAGGGTCGTCGGAGGTGGAGGAAATCGCCGGCGGCGAGCTCCGCGGCGGAGGGAAGCTTCGGTGGTAAAGTGGTTTTGAGGCAGCGGTGGTTCCTGATCGAAATCGAGTAGGGGGAAGGGTTCACGGGAGGATGAGGAAGTTTCTGGCGAAAATAATGGAGAGGGGGGGTACTGGAGGTGCCGTATTGGCCGGGGCGGTGGCGGCGGTAGGAGTTGCCGGAGATGAGGAAGAAAGCTCTCCTGGGTCGATTGGCGAGCTGGGGAAGCGTCATTGGGGTGGCCTGAGGTTGCCCGTGTGCGGGAACAGCCCGGGGCGTCCATTTATAAGTGAGGCAAGGCGGTTCCGCGGCGGCCATGGATAAGCTTCCAGCGAACCGACGTTCTGTAGCAGCAGGGCATCGTGGCGGCGACGATCGCTAGATGACATGGCCGAGGATGAGCTCGCACTGCTCCAGGGGCCAGGTGGCGAGCGGGAGGGGTTTGGGCGCGCTGCCCGTGGCTGGAGCCACTGCGGACGCCGGAGTGCCGCCAAGAACTCCCTGGCGGCGGCGCTGTAGCGTGCCAGGGTGGTTTGGCGCGATGCTGCGAGGCGAGGAGTGCGTGGCGAGGTGCTGTCGTGTGGGCCAAAGCCAGGGGGCCAGCGTATCGGCTCGGGCGCACAGGTCGTGCAATACGCGCGCTCTGGGCGCGTCCCATGCATGCACTGAGTGTGCTCGACGAAATGCCAGAGCATGCTACAGGTCGCGGTTGAGGCTGGGGGTTAATAGGTCTAGGTTTGGGCTTGCATGGAGATCAGTGGACAAGCTGGTTTGGTCAGGGGATCAGGTTCACAGTGCAAACCAAAAATTCATGCCAAAACAGATCCTGCCCATAAGGTGTTTGGCAAAATGCCAAGGGTACTTAGGCAAGTCTTGGAGTGGCCAAAAACTCCAGATGGTGGTCTCTTTAGATGTACAAGAGGGTGGTGGGGTTAGTTGGTCAAATGCAGCAACTTGTTAGTGCAAGTTTTACAAAACTACAATTCTGGACAGGAAATAAATAGCATTTCATGAACCAAAAATGATCCAAAAGGTGCATGCTCCTGGACTTAAGGGTTTAACATGGAGGACTACAAGTAGGAGAAATAATCAAGGGTTAAAGAGCAAGTAAAAATATGGTTGCTGTACAAATCATCAAGTTGGTCCAGAATGGAAATGAGGTTGATTCACTCAATATTTTCAAAGAACAACACTAGGTTTTTGCATAAAGTTGAATCATATGCTACTAACAATATCCCATAATTTTGGTGGAGGCCAGGAAGAAATATTTAAATGGGTTGTAGTGCAAAATGCACTCTGGACCAGAGAAGAAAAATTGAGTGTAGGGCTCAAAATATTTCATGAATGAAATATATTTTTGCATAAAAGTGATTTAAAAACATCACATGACATCTCCAAATTTTTGTGGAAATTTTAAGTGAATCTATCAAATGGTTGTAGTTCAAATATGGCCATTTAACCTTGAAAAACTATTTCCAAGAAAGTAAAGATCAAGCAATTAAATTAGTTAATTAGTTATACTGATAAAAGGAAAGTTTCTCTTGAGAGGTTAAACAAGTCCAATAACATATTTGAAAAGTTTTCTCTTTGGGAAAAACTCATCATGACAGGGAAGGAAATGATTTAAAAATCAAAATGGAGCTCAGAAATCCAAAGTTTTAATTCTTGGAAAAAAATTTAAATCATTAAAACAAGGCCAAAATTTTTTGGGGTGTCACAATACTATCCCCCTTAAGAAAAATCTCGTCCTCGAGATTTGTTAAAAGCTGTGTTAAGAAAATATTACGCAATAAAGATGTGGCTCTAGTGAGAGGGCAATAAGTGGTGAAAAAAAACGTAGTGTGAAAACTGGTGCTGCGTGGAAGAGTCTATGGTTCGGGACAAAATCGTGAGATTTCTATGCTGGATAAAAATTTAGAATAACTCCTAAATTTAGATATGCGTTGGTCGTACCCGAGAGCACAGTGCTCTCTCTGGCCGACAGGTGGACCCGGGGTCCACTGTCAGTCTCCTCTTCTCCCTCTGGCTCTCTCTTCTTCCTCTTTCCCGCGCGCTTTCTCCACCGGCGAAGCCATAGTGTGTAGGGCATCTAGGCCGTACCATGGTAGTGCGCGGCGTGCTAGCTGCCGGTGCAGCGTGCACTCACCTCGCGGGCCAGCGCGCTGTCGGCACTGCTCGTGGATTCGACTCCGAACACCGGCGTTCGGCGACGAGCGGCGTTGGTGGACTTCGCCCACCGTACACCGAGCTCAAGCTATAAAAACGGCCGGGGTGCCTCTCTCTTCTTCCTTACACCTGGCCTCACTTCTCCTCCTCCTTCTTTCTCCATTACTGCTTACAGAAGCTCGGGTGAGGCTCTAATGGCGGAGGCGATGCCGGACTGGTTTGTGATCCTGATATGCGGAGGGCTGGCGACACTGCTGGGGCTCTCTGTGCTCCTGTGCGCGATGATCCTCGACGAGTGTCGCGACGCTGTGGCTCAGGTGTTGGCTCTCCGCGGTGGTGGTGATCATGAGGAGTAGATGGAGTGTGCCGGGTGCTAACTGTTGTTAGGGGGTGATTAGCTGGATGTAACACCGTTGCAAGGTTTTGCAAACAGTGTATGAGTCTGAAAGATTATGGTTGTGAGTCAGCTGTGTGGTGCTGTGTGAAATTAATTAATCCACGTCGTGAGAAGGGGCAGGTGTAGCAACTCAGGGAAAAGAAATCTCACTCCAGAATTTTGCGAGGGAAAAACAGTTAACTTAAAGGAGCATAAACCACAACAAAAACTACACACTTTAGTAGAAGCCAAATAATTGACTTGTCGTACAAACTCAGGGAATCACGCATAAGTCATACACATAAATAAATGTTGCAAAGAACAAATACAGTAGTGACGTGTAAAATGAAAACGGTAACTGGGTGGGGTCCTGATAAAATGTCTCTGGTAAAGGGATACACTCCTCTTCTATCGGAGGCAGTGGATTGACCAGTCGATGTATGCGTCTCTCCAGGTCGGGCCTCAGTGGTCTGCCGATGGCAATCTGAGGATTTAAATCTGTGAGGCTCTGGAGATAATCCATCACTCGCTGGTTCAAATGCTCTTGAGAAATGATGTACTGGATAAGGTTGGCTAGCACTGGGTCTCTCTCAATGCGTCCACCGGGAAAAGATGTTACTTCTCCGGGTGCTGCACGGCTCGGAAAGTAATAATATCCTCGTTCGCGGGCATAGGGTACAGCGGATCGAAGGCGAGCAATCGCTTCTTTCGCAGCAGCTTCTATGGCCAGGTGTGGGGTTGGCATAGATTTCCCCACGAAGGAAACTTCCGTTGGATCTTGGTTGGGGTCTACAGGAGGAATGTGTACTGCTGCCCAATATTCCGAGGTGGATGGGGTGATCCTTGATTTGAACAGCTCGTACTGAGGTGGCTGGGTAGAACCCATGGTACTGCGGGTAAAATCCCACAATATTTTGACAAAGCTACCTGGGGTTGCATCTGGGGTTCTCAGATGAATGCTGGGGCTCGGCATGATAGGAAAAAGTTGTGAGTGTGGAGCACAAAGTGAGGGTTGCTGGGTAAGGTCACAAGGTGGCCTTTATATAGCAATGGAGCCGGATCGTTTTACCATGGTGAAAGATAAAAAAATTTGCCAGCTTAGCTCCAACGGTCAGGTCAGTGTCAGAGATACACATATCTCATAAAGAGACGTGTTACTGTGGTTGTCGTCGGGTTGGTTTTGGTAGTTGTGCCCGGAAAAATATGCAACTATGCGCTGACCAAAAATGCAAGGCCACTATTAAAACAGAGGCACAACGACATGCTGCTTTAATATACACGGTCGCACGTTACAAAGTGAGGATACACTGAGACTCTGTACTACTCGTACGGCTTAGTCTACCTCATTAATGTCTAAACGGGCGCGCCTGGTGGATGTCGAGGCTTCTCCACGTGTCTCACTGCCGGGATTAGTTGGAGATGGCGGAGGAACTGCAGGGTCGGGGTAGTGATGATGACCATCGCGGGGATTGTTGGCCACAACCCCGTTGGAGTGTGCTCCCAAAAGGCGACGAAGCACTTCTGGGGTCATCAAAGCACCTCGGCTGATGGCTGGAGCTGATCTCGGAGTCTCGATCGGTTGTCCAAACAGCACGACTGAGTTGTCGGCGTTGGGCTCGTTTTCTTCTCTCGCCGGGGCTCGACGAACCAGCTCTCCACGAGCTGCAATTAAATCAATAGTGATTTGGTCGAACAGTGCCTCTAGTGCACTTACATAGCGCACTAGGTGCAACAATGCGGGGTCCGTCTCGTGATCTCCGTTGGCAACTTGGGGTGGTCTACCATACCCTTCACGTCTGGGGTAGTAGTGGAACGAGCGACAGTTAACTCTGGGCGACAGGTGCCTGAGATGAACTATAGCCTCTCGAGCAGCTAGTTGTATGGCTTGTGGCTCAAAGGAAGTTGTTCTTCCGGTGAACCTGTAGGGGCGCTCGGGTGCTAGACCCCTACCGTAAATGTGCATAGTGGCCCAGAATTGACGGTCTTCACCGCTCATGGGTCCTTGGTACACAACAAATTCTGGTGGCTCTTCTAACGCATAGGCACGACGGGTGAGGTTTGCGAGGATGGTCACAAAACCTCCAAGGTTGGTTGCTGTGGTCTCGTTGTGCACGACAGGGCCAGGCATTTCAGCTTGGTTTGGGGTCGAGGCTGTGATGTGCTGTGTTGGGACTAGTGTGCCCTTTTTATAGGAAAAAGGGGACGGAGTCTTCCTTCGCACTCTTGCGAGAAAGGACTATTTAGGGGCCGGTCACTGGCGCATGAGCGACAGGTTAGGTTGATAGGTTGGGCACCGACTGTCAAAAGGTGTTGGGTCACTGTGTGGCTATCTTGCACGAGAAGCTTGGCTGGGGTTTGGTTAAGGTCTGGTGGGTTGGTTTGCCTAAGTTTTTCGACCTGGCTAAGATAGGATTAGCCAATGGTCAGCCTGGCTCTGATACCAAGTCTGCCACGACCGGTTTTCCGGGTAATAAATTTCCAGAAAAGACCGTCGTGCTCATCAGCCCCAGGATTACTGTTAGCTAATGAGGCTCCAACTTGATACAGAAATTCCAAGCAGAATACAACATATGTAGTACAAGACCATTCTGGCCTGTGAGTACAACAAATGGTTTCTATTGGTTGATGGCGGAAGCGGTTTGTGAAACATCAGTGTCTATGGGACTCCATTTTCCACGGGAACAGCTAACCAGGTTAACTCCTATCTTCGCAAGGCTGCTATCTCCATTGTGAGGGTTCCGGGGCTGGCATCACGTCGCTCCTCTTCGTGCAAGAAAATCTGGCCAAGACAATAGCCAGGGACAAGCCAGTGAGTACTTTGAATGTACTCGCAAACATTGTGAACACGGGTATAATATAACAATGATGTGCTAAAAATATTTTATGCTCATGACGTCAGTCACAAAAGATAAATGAAACTCTGATGCGTGCGAGAAAGTTATTCATAAAATGCAATAACATGGTAGTATTAAAATTTATGAAACAAATAACAAGCAATGCCACAGTCGGGCATCTTAGCGACACCACAAAAAGGGCTTTAAAAGAAATGCCACAGTCGGGCGTCTGAGCGACACCACATAAAGGGCTTTAAAAGAAACAATCATAGTGAATATCCCGGAGGTAGAACCATCCCAGAGATACTCGATAATAACAATAATATCACGGGTTAGTCAACAATAATAATAATCATAGTTATCACAAGTCACGAGTAGTAATTCCATTTTTGGTTAATAGTTTCACCTCCGAAGACTGACACTAGGACCGACACATGACCCATCCCAGACTGTAATCCTTAACCAAGGACACGGCTATTCGAATAGGTTTAATGTCTGCAGAGGGTGTACTCTTTACCCACGAGTAACGGATTTCTTTAGTCCATCGGGACTAATTCCGTCTACGGTCTTTTTGTTGAAAACCACCTAACTTGCACACACCAGCTTATCTCACACGTGTCTGGAATCACCCACGACACCTGTTAAGCAAACTCTAAGTGGGGAGGCTACAACCTCGCGTAGCATGGGATCAAATTTATATCGCGCGCTCTAAGGGGTGGCCTCCCCTCTCGGTCCCAACCGGAAACACCCATGCCCCCGGACTAGGTGGCCTGCCTACCAGCTACAACCGGTATCTTCCACCATGGCCTCTCTGTACGGTGTGTGCTAAAAAGAGGTTGACAACTTACTGAACCGTACTCTACTTGCTGTAGAGACGAGTGGTAGTACGAAACAAGTATGGGGGTTACTGGCACAAGACTCGATCTACTGTCGACTCAGGAGGTTTAAGTGTTCCCTGCATGATTAGTATAATGAATATATTTCATCCAACAGAGTCACCGCTCATATCACCTTGCCATGCCATACCAGACATAACCATCCCGACGGAGACCGGCGACAAACTCATGCCTACCCAAGGCAGAGGTTTTCCCGGGTTCCTGCCGGTATGCATGCAAGGCACATGAGGGTGATTATTATCACAAGTGTGTCCATTTCCAACAACATGGAAATCAATAACATGCACCCATGCATATGATCATATCACATGAAATAACAAGTTTCTCCAAAGTGAGGTGATGTTATGAACGTGTCATCGAACACACAAGAATATTTGGTCGGGGTTCAGAATGCTTGCCTTCAATGTGTGGAAAGGCAGGGTGCACTCCAAAACTTGAAACTATTCTCCTCTCTTCAAAAATCCTATTTTAGCAATATAAAAGAATTAACACACAAAATAAAAACAGCACCAAAAGTTGTTCTGAAAATTTTTCAAATAAATCTTAAAATAAACTAGGTGAAATTTGAGAGAGGTAGGAAAAAGAATCAGTTCATTTGGACTTATATTTAAAAAGTTATAGCCAGTCAAAGTTTTGGTCAAATCTGTTTTTAAAATAAAACAGAAAAGAAAACGTTTCAAACGAGATTACGCTTTCGGTGTAGAGGAGGCGTACTTGAGGCTTTACGCCTCCACTTAACCACGTGGACCAGCGCTGGGTCTCTGACGGTGGGCCCGCCTGGCCCACTGGTCAGGTTTGACCAGTCGCCCGCGTCGTCTCCCTCTTCTGCCCGAGTGGAGCGGGGCTCCAGCGATCATCGCCAGCGAACGGTGGCTCCGTTCGGAAAGCTGACGCCACCAGCGGATTCAGGGGGCCGAGGTGGTCACTCCGGTAGTCGTAGGGTCGTCGGAGGTGGAGGAAATCGCCGGCGGCGAGCTCCGCGGCGGAGGGAAGCTTCGGTGGTAAAGTGGTTTTGAGGCGGCGGTGGTTCCCGATCGAAATCGAGTAGGGGGAAGGGTTCACGGGAGGATGAGGAAGTTTCTGGCGAAGATAATGGAGAGGGGGAGGTACTGGAGGTGCCGTATTGGCCGGGGCGGTGGCGGCGGCAGGAGTTGCCGGAGATGAGGAAGAAAGCTCTCCTGGGTCGATTGGCGAGCTGGGGAAGCGTCATTGGGGTGGCCTGAGGTTGCCCGTGTGCGGGAACGGCCCGGGGCGTCCATTTATAAGCGAGGCAAGGCGGTTCTGAGGTGGCCATGGATAAGCTTCCGGCGAGCCGACGTTCTGTAGCAGCAGGGCATCGTGGCGGCGACGAGCGCTAGATGACATGGCCGCGGATGATCTCGCACTGCTCGAGGGGCCAGGTGGCGAGCGGGAGGGGTTTGGGCGGCGCTGCCCGTGGCTGGAGCCACTGCGGACGCCGGAGTGCCGCCAAGAACGCCCTGGCGGCGGCGCTGTAGCATGCCAGGGTGGTTTGGCGCGATGCTGCGAGGCGAGGAGTGCGTGGCGAGGTGCTGCCGTGTGGGCCAAAGCCAGGGGGCCAGCGTGTCGGCTCGGGCGCACGGGTCGTGCAATACGCACGCTCTGGGTGCGTCCCGTGCACGCACTGAGTGTGCTCGACAAAATGCCAGAGCATGCTAGAGGTCGCGGTTGAGGCTGGGGGTTAACAGGTCTAGGTTTGGGCATGCAAGGAGATCAGTGGACAAGCTGGTTTGGTCAGGGGATCAGGTTCACAGTGCAAACCAAAAATTCATGCCAAAACAGATCCTGCCCATAAGGTGTTTGGCAAAATGCCAAGGGTACTTAGGCAAGTCTTGGAGTGGCGAAAAACTCCAGATGGTGGTCTCTTTAGATGTACAAGAGGGTGGTGGGGTTAGTTGGTCAAATGCAGCAACTTGGTAGTGCAAGTTTTACAAAACTACAATTCTGGACAGGAAATAAATAGCATTATTTCATGAACCAAAAATGATCCAAAAGGTGCATGCTCCTGGACTTAAGGGTTTAACATGGAGGACTACAAGTAGGAGAAATAATCAAGAGTTAAAGAGCAAGTAAAAATATGGTTGCTGTACAAATCATCAAGTTGGTCCAGAATGGAAATGAGGTTGATTCACTCAATATTTTCAAAGAACAGCACTAGGTTTTTGCATAAACTTGAATCATATGCTACTAACAATATCCCATAATTTTGGTGGAGGCCAGGAAGAAATATTTAAATGGGTTGTAGTGCAAAATGCACTCTGGACCAGAGAAGAAAAATTGAGTGTAGGGCTCAAAATATTTCATGAATGAAATATATTTTTGCATAAAAGTGATTTAAAAACATCACATGACATCTCCAAATTTTTGTGGAAATTTTAAGTGAATCTATCAAATGGTTGTAGTTCAAATATGGCCATTTAACCTTGAAAAACTATTTCCAAGAAAGTAAAGATCAAGCAATTAAATTAGTTAATTAGTTATACTGATAAAAGGAAAGTTTTTCTTGAGAGGTTAAACAAGTCCAATAACATATTTGAAAAGTTTTCTCTTTGGGAAAAACTCATCATGACAGGGAAGGAAATGATTTAAAAATCAAAATGGAGCTCAGAAATCCAAAGTTTTAATTCTTGGAAAAAAAATTTAAATCATTAAAACAAGGCCAAATTTTTTTGGGGTGTCACAGAATGCCTCTTCCTCTCCCTTGAACAACTCGGACAGAATTTTTGCTAAAGCAGGAGCGGAGTTCGGTCACTTACGCCCGCAGCGGGTGGCATCATCTTCCTCGTTAAAGCACCACAGGGGGTGCCCTCGATATTGAAGTGGTTGCACCCCCCGCATTATGCATATTGACATAACCTCGATTATTGTCAATCCTGATTGAGCCAGCACTTTAATCCGGTCCATCAGGTAAAGGACTTCTCCGTTATCTTCCTCCTAGGGGCTCTGTGGGCGCCAGCTTCGACGTTTCTTCAGAGGAGCATTGTGGAACTCGGGAACACCCCTCCAAGTAGGATCTGGAAGGGGGACGTCCTCCAGGTAAAACCAGTCTGAAGGCCAGTCTTTGGACGTCTTCTTCGAGGTACCGGACAGGTATCCGGTCCCGGCGATGCGCCATATTTCGGCTTCGCCCACTTGATATAGTGACGCCTCCTATGTATGGGGCACAAGGCAGAATAGCCTCTTCCATAGCTCGAAATGAGCCTCGCATCCCAGAAACAGCTCACAAAGGGCAACATAACTAGCGATGTGTAATATGGAAGCGGGGGTAAAATTATGCAACTGGAGGCCGTAAAACTCCAGGAGCCCGCGGAGGAACGGATGGATCGGAAATCCAAGTCCCCTTAGTAAATAAGGGACAAGGCATATGCGCTCCCCCTTGGAGGGATTGGGGAAGCTCTCCGCTTGCTCCCCGCCATTATAGGTGGCAAGCCCGGCTCGAACGGGGACCATATATGCTGGAGGGAGAAATCCCTGGGTCTGCAACTCTACTAATTGGCTGTGCAGGACGAAACACTTCTCCCAGTCACCGGGCTTAGGGCTACGCGAGCGGGAGGAGGACCTGCGGTGGCCGGCCATGTTGGAATGGGATTTTTCTGAGCGCGCTCCGATGGAGCCATGGGAGGATGGTGTGGTTTGGATCTAAGAATCCCCGTCCCTTTAATAGACAGTTTATTTACATGGCTAGGGTTGCGAATGTAAAAATGCCCTGGCTCCTCACATTCGCTCGACACGTGGAAGATAGCCTTTATTGGGCGCAGAAGCCAAGAAGTGCAACATTTATGGGGAGCCGGACACTACTCAGCAGATATTCAGAACTTGGAGAGGAACCCGCCTTGCAATGCCGAAGACGAAACTGCGCGCCGGACTCATCGTCGTTGAAGCCTGGTTCGGCGGCTATTGAGGAGTCCTGGATTAGGGGGTCTCCGTACAGCCGGACTATATCCTTTGGCCATACTGTTGGACTATGAAGATACAAGATTGAAGACTTCATCCCATGTCCGGATGGGACTTTCCTTGGTGTTAAGGCAAGCTTGGCAATACGGATATGTAGAGCTCCTCCCTTATAACTGACTTTGTGTAACCCTAGCCCCCTCCGGTGTTTATATAAACCGGAGGGTTTAGTCCGTAGGACAACAAAAAATTATACCATAGGCTAGCTTCTAGGGTTTAGCCTCTACGATCTCGTGGTAGATCAACTCTTGTAATACTCATATCATCAATATCAGTCAAGCAGGACGTAGGGTATTACATCCATCAAGAGGGCCCGAACCTAGGTAAACATCACGTCCCCTGCCTCCTATTGCCATCCGCCTTAGACGCACAGTTCGGGACCCCCTACCCGAGATCCGCCGGTTTTGACACCAACCGTGGCAGTTCCCAAGCGATAAAAGTAAAGGTTTACTCCGCCTCCACCAACAAACACACTCCATGGCTTGTCTGAATCCACTAGTACCGTCCATACCAATAACAGTCGTGGGGGAGTTTTGTTTAAGTATTTGCAATTTGAGTTCGAGACTAGGAATCCCTATTACCGCCCCTATCGTGGAAGGACGAGTGAATAAACACTCATCATGAGAATAACCCGCTTAGCATGGAAGATACTGACTACCTCCTGGCGCTCTATGAACAATCTAGGCTCACAAAAAGGATATTTATTTGAAGCTTTTAGAGGTGGCACATGCAAATTTACTTAAAACGACAGGGTAATACCGCATATATGTAGATATGGTGGACTGATCTGGATTTCTTTGGGTTTCAGGATTTTTAGTGCGTAAGTACTATTCCCACTTAGTACAGGCGAAGGCTAGCAAATAGGTTGAGAAGCGGCCAGCTAGAGAGTGAAAACGGTCATGAACATGCATTATGCATAAGTAACATTGGATACTAGAATGAGTAGGATATGAACACCATGAACATAAATATGATAGAGCCTATGTTTGTTTTGATTCAACTACATGTATGAACATGTGCCAAGTCAAGCCACTCGAACATTCAAAGGAGGATACCATATCATCATACCACAGCATAATCATTTTAATGCAATGTTGATGTCCAAGATAAATCATTATCCACTCCTAGCTACTTAAGCATGGCATGAGAAACTATAATCTCTAATGGTAATTGCAAACATGTTCGATCATAATATGTTGAATCATGGAAACTAGGTTAAACATAATTACAAAAATAGAACAAGTTGAGTTCATACCCATTTCTGTCTGCCACAGCCAGTTCATCAAATATTATAATTATTGCCTTTCACTTGCACGGCCGAATGATATGAAAATGATAATAGTGCAAGAGTGTCGTTGACTAAGCTGGAATATGCAAACATTCTATTCAAAAGGAGAAGACAAGGTAATATGGGTTCTTTGTTAGATCAACAATAATGCATATGAGAGCCACTCAACATTTTCATCGTGGTCTTCACCTCGGTACGACTCAATAAGCAGAAAAGAAATTCAAAGAAACACACTCAAATATTTTTGGAGTTTTTGGTTTTTTCTGGAGCAAAGCAAATAGAACAGAAAAGCAAAAACGAGAAGAACTATTTACATGGGAAATCTCCCAACAAGCAAGAAGAAGAACAAGGAAATATTTTGGGGTTTTCTTTTTAAATGCTAAACTAACTACCCTAGAAAGAAAAACCAAAAAAAGCATCAAATATTTTTGTATTTTCTTAGAGTTTTTCAAACACACAAGAAGAAATTGGGAAAATAAATCTAGCATGGATAATAAAATGAAAATGTGTGGACACCGACAACTAGAATGAGATGTGTGAATAGTGAATGTAATGTCGCTGGAAATACGTAATCCCCCAAGCTTAGGCTTTTGGCCTAACTTGGTAATCACCACTCGAAGAAACCATCAGGTCCCAAGTTGAAGTGATGGGGAGCGGGCACCTAAGGGTCCCATTCCTGAGGTTCCTCCTCTGCTGCTGCCTAGTTGTTTGGGTCCGCACCTACTTTCTCTCTAGCAAGCAAACACTTCGCAATGAATAGAGCAAAGTAATGCACAGCGGGAAAATGCCAGCTAGTAGCAGTGACACCTAACACCCCTCTCTCATCCCCATTGTCAGAGAGCGGTAAAAACCATCAAACTTTGTGGGCCTAGGCTCTACTAAATCCCCATCAGAAGGGATCAAGCATATGTCACAAAATTCAGTAATTGGTATCTGATGGGTTTCAACATATAAGTTAAACTGCACCTCAGGAGGATTATTCCTACTCCTGAAATGAAAACTTTGCACAAAGGAATTTGTGAGGAGATGATACTATTCACACTAAGTTGCAATAAAGTTGGTGAGGTCGGCATTAGCAGCATATTGTGCAAACTCTTGAGGGATTCTGGCTCCATCCATGAATGGGTTGTGCGGCCATTCGCACGGCCGTACCTCCACCATTCTCCGGGTGCGGATATCATTGTAGGATGAATCCCTAATAACACCCTTGGAGTTCTTCTTGGAAGCAAACTTCCTAAAGAAACTCATATTTTTCCTATGAACAAAATTCTAAAAAATTTAGTCCACAAATTTTTCTCAACAAAACTTCACAAGATTGATAGAAACTACTCATAGGGATGCATAGAGGCCATATCAAGCATTCAAACTACTTAGAACTCCAATAATTCAACATGCAAGCTCATCTACAACAACAACAAGAGTAGCTAATTATTCAAAATATAAATCACTAGAGCAAAAACTAATTGGAACAATGGAGGAGTCACATACCAAGCAACAATCCCCCGAAACAGTTTCAGAAAATGGAGCTTCGAGCAAAGGGATCGAAATCCACGGGTTTGAGAGCAAGAACACGAGAGAGAGAGAGAGATGGTGAATTTTTTTCTAGAGGTAGGTTGTTACATGGGCTAAAGAGATAAGTGAGGGGGCCCACGTGGGGACCCAAACCCACCAGGAAACTCCTTGGTGCGCTGGCACGTCTAGGTGGGGTTGTGCCCACCTGGTGCACCCCCCTCTAATGTTATTTGCATAAAAAATTCAAAAATATTCAGAAAAAATCGTATCAAATTTTTAGAGCATTTTGGGAAGTTCTATTTTTGGGTCAATTTTTTATTGCACGAGAAATTCAAAAAACTGTGAGAATATGGCATTTTATTTTATTTGACTAATAAAAGCAGAAAAAGGTAAGGATAGAAGGTAGTGCTCACTAAATCCATCAACTTCATACATCTCACAAAGTATTCACTAATAAGGTTGATCAATTCTTATTAACAGCCACTTTCGATTAGCATGAAACCAAATTACTTTCCTAAAACACTAAGTTACCTCAATGGGTATATAAATGTCCCCAACAATAAGCATTTCATATTTTTTTTGGTAGTAGATAGAGCTAATTGAAAACTTCCAACAGTGATTGTCGGAGATTTTTCAATAACCTTAATATCATTCACTTGGAATTGTTTCTTCGGAAAGTGCACCATATGCTCATTATCATTGATATGAAAAGTGACCTTGCTTTTATTGCAATCAATAACAACCCCTGCAGTTTTCAAAAATGGTCTACCAAGGATAATCAACATATTATCATCCTCGGGCATCCCAGGTATAACAGAGTCAGTTAAGATAGTAACATTAGCAACAACAACGAGCACTTCCTCACAAATACCAATTGGTATGTGTCGGTGTCAAAACCGGCGGATCTCGGGTAGGGGGTCCCAAATTGCGCGTCTAGGCTGGATGGTAATAGGAGGCAGGGGGACACAATGTTTTACCCAGGTTCAGGCCCTCTTGATGGAGGTAAAACCCTACGTCTTGCTTGATTAATATTGATGATATGGGTAGTACAAGAGTAGATCTACCACAAGATCAGAGAGGCTAAACCCTAGAAGCTAGCCTATGGTATGATTGTTTGTTGTCCTACGGACTAAAACCCTCCGGTTTATATAGACACCGGAGAGGGTTAGAGTTACACAAGGTAGGTTACAAAGGAGGAGATATCCATATCCGCGTTGCCTAGCTTGCCTTCCACGCCCAGTAGAGTCCTATCCGGACACGAGACGAAGTCATCAATCTTGTATCTTCATAGTCTAACAGTCCGGCCGAAGGATATAGTCCAGCTGTCCGGAGACCCCCTAATCCAGGACTCCCTCAGTAGCCCCTGAACCAGGCTTCAATGACGATGAGTCCGGCACGCAGTATTGTCTTCAGCATTGCAAGGCGGGTTCCTCCTCCGAATACATAACAGAAAAATTTGAATATGAGGATAGTGTCCGACCCTGTAACATAAGTTCCACATACTTCCTAGAGAGAATAATATTTTCGCAAATCTAATTTGCTGACTTGTTTTGACAGTATGATTTTATGTCATGGCCCGGTGATTATTCGAACTATTTCCTTTAACTAGCCCCGCACATAACGCGAGGCAGTTTTTCAACATGTCTTGTCAAAGCAGAGATCGTGTCCCCTTATTGCGGGATTCTCATCAATATGGGCATGGGTAACCCAACCGCGCCATTGATTATGACGCTTGGGGGATGAGCCAGTTTTACCAGGCAAGTGGGGACGCTTAGTTTCATCCACCCATATAAAGGGATAAGGATTCACCTTTCTATCCATGCCTTCTTCCTCCTTTGCTCATCCGTTTTTGCACACTCGAGCTCTAGTGCCCAAGTCCGCACTTCCCACCTCCACCTTCTCCAACCATGTCCGGAGTGGGAGGCAGGTGGATGGTCTCCTCCGTCACGGAGGGAGACGTCAAGAAGCTATGCGGAGCCGGATACTTAGCTGCGAATATCGCGCGTTGGCTACCCGCTGCGGGGCAGATCGTCCCTACCCGGGAACCTCACAAGAGGGTAGTTTTCCTCACCACATCCTCCGCGGACTGGGGTTTCCCCTCCATCCATTCGTCCGTGGTCTCATGTTCTACTATGGGCCGGACTTTCATGATCTGGCCCCGAACTTCGTCCTCAACATTTCGGCGTTCATCGTCGTGTGTGAGGCTTTCCTCCGTATCCCGCCCCACGTCGGCCTGTGGTTAAAGACCGTCAATATCAAGCCAAAGGTGGTACAGGCCAACAAGCAGAATGCGGCAGAGCCATGGTGGGAAAGATAACCAACAGTATATGGCTCGAAGGCTCCTTTGTGGAGACAATAAATGGATGGCAATCGGCATGGTTCTACATCACCGAGTCACGCGACGCCAAATGGGCGACAGCCCCCGAGTTTTGATCCGGATTCCCTACATGGCTCACTTCCTGGAAAGAGAAGGGCTTGTCATGGGGTTCATCGGTGGAGCTGGATGGACTCCATAAATGTATCCGGAGTATGGCAAGCAAGAACCTCAAGCTTGTCAACATAGTCCAGGTTATGCTCATCCGCCGGATCCTCCCGTGTCAACAACGGGATTTTAACTTGTGGGAGTTCGACCCAGCCTGGCACCAGACTCTTAGCGAGCTCTTTGATATGACGCACAAGGACGTCCAGAAGGTGCTGTTCAAGGACGCCGAGGACCCTCCTTCTCTCGCCGAGGACCGCGGACTAAGCGCAAAGCGCGTAGCGCGTTCGGTGAGTTTAATATTGTAACACCCCGGATGTAATTTACCTTATATGTACTCCAACTCTTGCCTTTTCTGGCGCTAAGTTATTTTATTTCCTTGGGTTCGGGTTTTTGTCTCCGTGTGTTGTTGCCGTTGTCATGCATCTCAAATCATGTCATCATGTGCATTGCATTTGCATACGTGTTCGTCTCATGCATCCGAGCATTTTCCCCGTTGTCCGTTTTGCATTCCGGCGCTCCTATCTCCTTCGATGGTCCTTTCTACCTTCCTTTCGTGTGTGGGGGTTAAACATTTCCGGATTGGACCGAGACTTGCCAAGCGGCCTTGGTTTACCACCGGTAGACCGCCTGTCAAGTTCCGTACCATTTGGACTTCGTTTAATGCTCCAACGGTTAACCGAGGGACCAAGAAGGCCTCGTGTGTGTTGCAGCCCAACACCCCTCCAATTTGGCCCAAAACCTACCAAAACCCTCTCCATCATCTAGGGTGTTCGATCACGATCGCGTGGCCGAAAACCGCACCTCATTTGGACTCTCCTAGCTCCCTCTATGCCTATAAATAGGTCCTCCTCCGAAATTCACGGTTCCTCTCCCCGAAACCCTAAAAATCCCCTCTCTCCGCACCCGGACAATGTCCGTTTCGTCCGGACATCTCGCCGCCTCCGCTCTCGCCCAATAAGGGCACGCCACGTCAGCCCGCGGTGCCCACTAAGCCGCCCCCGCGCCGCCGCCCTGCGCCTTCGCCCCGCCGCCGCCTTCTTCCGCT